>NC_142495.1:16659375-16671875 GCF_965113065.1 Corylus avellana | reverse complement strand
CACATCTACAATCGAGCCTCTTCTGTTGTGCTCTCGAGCACTCGTGGCCGCTTCAGGCTTTGTCTTCTCTAGTACTGCGCTCGATCGCAGTGTCAGGGGCTCCCACTTTTCCCATTTTCTCTCTTTGATCGCAAATCTCCTAGATTTACTTCATTTTCTTCCAAAATCCTACAAAAGTATGGAAAACACAAAAAGGAATTAAAATGGCCTAATTAACTAAAACTAAAGGATTAAAACATGTAAGTTAAGGGCTAAAAATATGAATATTTTAGTACTTAACATAAGCCCATTCTAGAAGTGAAGTTTTGTGCTACCTCCTTGGAATCCATGAAAAAAGAAATCAATTAATAAGTGGAAAAAATTATATATATATATATATCGGAATTTAATAAATTAGTGATGGTTTTTTTAAAAACCATCACTAATTAGTGTCGGTTTTGCCTAAACTAACACATTTTCCCATTTCCCTACCCTTGTTTAGCTACCCTTTGGAATCGTCACTACTTTTGTAATGATATTTTTTAGCCCTAAACCATCACCAAAAAACCATCACTAAACCTCTATTTTTTTGCTTGAATATATATATAAAGGGAAAATCATTCCAATCTCATTAATAAAAAGGATGACGAGCATATAGCTCTTACATCACAAGGGTACAAAGCTCAAAGAATGCAAATCATAGCCGAAGCTACAAAGTTACAACATCATAGACACATACATAACATTCTATCATTTAAGACCTATCAATGATTTCAACTTCCGCTAACCTATGACTAATCTTCAAATGAAATAACAGATCTGCTCCAGGCAGACACAATCCAATGCATAGGTAGGGCTTATTCCTTGGCCCTGGGCGCATAAAACGTCCGTGCCAACACTCATCCTCCTCGACCCAAAAGCTAGGATACAGTTCTCGTCCACAACCAAGGGTCTAGACTAACAACAAATACCCCACAGATCAACAAGAGAACAAGGCCTTATTACAAGCAAATAAAACAAGAACAAAAACTACAAGGAAAACCAAAACAGAATACAGGGAAGATCAAGACAAACAAAAACAAAATAAGGAAACAAAAAACAAAACCAACAACCAAGAGCAGCATTGGAGGGGGAGTGGAGGCCAAGCCCGAGAGAATCAAGATCAAGCTTGAGGCAAACCGGATCTGAACCCCACAAGGAGACCGGAGCATGGGGAAAAGGCGGCATCCCGAAGGGGGGACTCAATAGCTGCTAGGACTGAAAGCAAGGTGCGGTGAAAACCCCTAAAAAGGCAGAGAATGGGAAACAAAACCAGCACAGGCAGGAGGGGTAGGAGGAGGAGGAGGAGGGGGGAAGGGGGAGGGGGGGGGGAGAGAGGGAGGAGGGGAGGAAAAGGAGGAGCGAGGGGGAGGGGGGGGGGGGGGGGGGAGGGGAGGAGGGAGGAGGGAGGAAGCAAGCCCATCGCTCCTCCCCGAAGGAGAGGACCTGTGTGGTGCTCGCTAAGGAGCTAGGGTTTTTTCTCGCCTTGCAACTCTTCTTTACCCACACAATTGTATTGTTTGAATATATGATATGGTTTTATAATAGGTCTATATTCCTTATAAGATAATTACCTATTAAGATTGATTGTAATGACTTGATTACCATACTTATCTTTATATTCACATATCTCAATTATCTTATAAATATGAGTATTTTATACGGTAAACGTCATAAAGAACAAGAGCTTGTACTCTCATTGGCTTTTTCTTATTGGTGGACATAGATACCTAACACTTAACTACTATTAAATATTTATCTCAATTGTTCTCTTTATTTATCCTTTTATTTAATTTTAAGTTTCTACACATTTTTTAATTGAAAGTAGAGTTGCAGTAAATATGTATTGTGCATAGAGGAGAAAAGCAAGCCAGGACCGTAAAGATTAAGAGGAATGCTAGGCTTACAAAATATTTTGTAATATATATATATATATATATATATATATATATATATATATATATATATATACACACACAAAGTGATGTGGCACAACATGGTTAAGAAGAAGATAAATCCAAATTAATTTGGTAAGGATAATGTAATACACATAGACAAGTTGCTAATCCCAACACACGGAAAGAAAAATACTTGGAATATTCTGCTCTATAGAAATAATCTTGCAAATTAATATTACAAATATATATTCTTAATTGTGGGAGGCAGATAATGTTCTAGAAGAAAGCAAAATGCAATCAATATCCATGAAATGATTCAGACATGGAAATCAATCAGCAACCACAATAATGAAGTTATTCTCACTTTACGTCTTTTCCATACCTGTGAAAGTTTTGCTTTTCCTTTCCTTCTGAAGTGTTGAAGTAATTGCACATGGCAACGTACTTGTCTTTTACTTTATACTTTAAGAACTTGGCATCACTCAAAGAACCCTAATTTTTTTTTTGAATGAATGAGTGATTGTTTGTTCCTTGTTATGTCTCTATCAAGTTTTTGTTTTTGGTTTCTCACGGTTAACATAGAACAACTAAGATGTCTTAAGAAATTGTCTCTCGCTGAGAGCTTCAATGTGGCATCTGGCATCTTTGATTTATAGATGCATAATGGAGTAGTGCAATATTTATAATTCAGTCTATTAAATTGGCACATGAAAATCACGTGCTCTAAAAACAACGTGTTCTACAAACTTATTTCCAAGATTCTTGCGAATCGACTGAAAATGGTATTGCATGAGATTATCTCCCCAAACCAAAGTGCATTCATCCCGGGTCATTTGATCATGGACAATGTTTTGGCAGCTTATGAAACCCTACATACTATGCACTCAAAAAAATCTTTGGTAAGGTAGGGTATATGGCGGTCAAGCTAGACATGAGCAAGCCTATGCCAGGGTGGAATGGAGTTTTTTGTAAGCTGTTATGGACCGCTTAGGTATTGAGGAGAAATGGATCCAACTGATTATGATGTGTGTAAAGTTAGCAAACTATGAGGTCCTTGTCAATGGTACTCCCATGAGACAGATCCAACCAACAAGGGGTATTCGCTAAGGGGACCCAATATCGCCTTACCTGTTTTTATTTTGTGCAGAAGCTTTGAGCTCTCTTCTCACTGAGGCTGACAGTAGAGGAGAACTTATAGCGGTGCCGACCACCAAAAAAGGACTCTGAATTAACTATTAACTCTTTTGTTTTGAAAGGCTACATCCTACCACTGGCAACAAATGGTAGCTCTCTTACAGGCTTATGAGATGGCATCAGGTCAGTTTTTGAACCAAGAGAAGACCTCGATCTTCTATAGTTGCAACACTCTACAGGAAAGAAAGGAGGAAATAATGATGGTATCCGAGATCTAGGCAACATAGCGCTATGACAAATACCTGGGTTTGTTAGCCCTGGTGGGAAAATCTAGAACTCAAGCGTTCAAGAACATCATGGATAGGGTATTAAGGAGATTAAGTGATTGGAAGCTAAAATTTCTGTCACAAGTCGGCAAAGAGGTTCTCTTGAAAGCTGTTATACAAGCCATTCCAACGTATAGTATGAGCTTCTTTCGGCTACCAAAGCGCTTATGTTCGAAGATTAATTCTATGATGCAAAAATTTTGTTGGGGCCATCAGGAAAATGAGTCTCACATCAATTGGATGAGTTGAAAGATAGAAGGGGGATGGGCTTCCGAGATCTTGTGAGTTTTAGTGAGGCTTTGTTGACAAAATGATATTGGCGAAGTATTCAAATGGGTCTTTTATCATGGCAAAATTGGGCACCAAACCCTCCTTTGCATGGAGAAACATTTTTGGGGCTCGAGATCTACTTGAAGAAGGGTTGATATGGAGAATCGGCAATGGGAAAAGTGTGAGAATTTGGGGAAACGTTTTCCAAGGGACCATTCCATCAAGTTTTGGTTCTTTGAAAGGACTACGAAAGTTAGACCTTTCTCGGAACAACTTGTCAGGAACAATTCTAGATTTTTTTATGGGTTTCAACTCGTTGGATCTTTTGAATTTATCTTACACCAATTTTGAGGGACTAGCGCCAACAAATGACATTTTCAAGAACTCAAGTGCAACTTCAGTTGTGGGAAATAGTCAGCTGTGTGGAGGAATACCTTAGATGCCGTTGCCGAAATGTAACTTCAAAGAGTCTATGAAGACGAAATTGACCTTACCCATGAAATTTTTAGGGTTTAGGGTTTAGGAGTAATTTCTATAGTTTGCGGGCTTCTAGGAGTAATTTCTATGCTTTCTTTTCTGTATGTCTATTGGTTAAGAAAGAAAAGAAAAGAAAAGAAACTACTTCAAGTTCTTCAGGAAATTTGCTTTTAAATTTGTCTTCCCAAAGTCTCCTAAAAGCCACTCATGGGTTCTTGATAAGTGCCAAATATTGCATATTTGGACCCCTTTATTTACATTAGTTAATCCTTTAGCTGTGTCGTTATTTAATATTTTGTGTTAGTTTTGCGTTTTTAGTGTTTTGTAGGTCATTGAAGAAAAACTGCAGCTTTAAAGGGAAAAATGCGAAGTTTGGAAGAAAGCATACTTTGAGAAGACCTAGATGATGTGGTTAAGTCTAACCAAATCCAAGAAAAGGTTAAATCAGATTAAAGTTCAGATTGGATAAAATTTCGAATTGGATTCAAATTCAGATTCTACACGTCTCAGTATTTTGACCATAACTTTTCGTTCACATATCCGATTGAGGTGATTCAAGTGGCGTTGGAAAGCTAACTCAAAATACTACAATTTGTTGTGAAATATAATTTTCGTAATTCGGACGGTTTCTATGTCAAAATCGCCCCGCAATTAAGAGACACAAATCTGGACGAATCCTATTCCGATTTCAGACTTCTATTTTAACTGGGAGACAGACCTCCGAATTATCTAGGTTTACTTGGGCTTCTAGGACTTCCCTAAGCTTATAAATAGACTTCTTTGCATTCAAGAAAAGACACACAATCCCAGAGAGCAAAATTCTTTTGTTTAATTTTTCTTTAGGTTTAGGTTTAGGTTTAGATTTTATTTTTATGTGGAGCTAAATTCCCAACTAAGGTTGGGGATGAAGCCTCACCGATGAAGAACATCAATACTTTTATGTAAGTTTTTATTATTCTGATTTTATTGGGTTTTATATTTCAATTGTTTTACTTCTAATCAATTGTATGGAGTGATTCTTGGATATCTCTTGTGATTCAAGGATACATGTGATGATTTGAGATAATTTCATATGATTGATTGCTTGGCTGTTGATTCATAAAAATTGGATATCCCTTGTGATTTGTTCTACGGATACATCTGGTGTTTCAATTGAATTTGGATTCCTTTTGTGATTTGGTCAATGAATGGATACATTGGATGGTTTTGATTAATTCTTTGAAGCATAGTAAAACATATCTATGATTTAATTTGTGAGAACTTCGGATTAATATTGATGAACATAAAGTATGTTGTTATGATTTGGTGAGTGTGAATTCCCAAACCTTAGTACATTTATCCTTAGATTTACTTATTTTATTTAGTTTATGTTTATCCTTTAATTTTCAAAACTCAAAAATCAAAACCCTTTTGGAACTAGATTAGGATTTAATTAGTTTAGATATAAATTGCTATTTCAAAAATACAATTCTCTGTGGGATCGACCTCGCACTTGCAATCTATTAAACTACAATTGATTCGTGCACTTGCGAGTTAAATAAATTTGCACAACAGTTCTCCTCTACTAATTTGCTTGGTGTGGGTAGTTTTGGATTCGTGTATAAAGGAATCATTGATGCGGGCAAAATGACAATCGCTGTGAAGGTGCTCAACCTTTTGCATCGTGGACCTCCAAGAGCTTTCCCGCTGAGTGCAAGGCCCTAAGAAGCATCAAGCATCGGATTAATCTTGGAAAGATAGTTACAGTTTGTTCAAGTATTAATTATCAAGGTAATAATTTCAAGGCTCTAGTTTATGAATTCATGGTCAATGGGAGCCTTGAGGATCGGTTGCATCCAACTGCTAAAGAAGATGAGGCACACTTGGGAGCAGAAGAATCTGAAACTTTATCAAAGATTGAATATCACCATTGATGTTGCGAGCACTTTGGAATATCTCCACTATTGTTAAGTTCTAAAATATTCATATTTTAATCCCTTAACTTACATGTGTTAATCCTTTAGTTTGGTTAATTTATGCCATTTTAGTTCTTTTATGTGTTTTTCTTGTTTTTGTAGGTCCTTGGGAGAAAAAGAAGCAATCACACAAGTTTCGGACTTAAAAAGAGCTATTTTGGGAAAATTGGAGGCTTTGGAAGCGCGATCAGTTGCAGGGGAGCTGCAATCGAGCGCACTGCAGGCGAAGACCATGAGCGCAAGGCACCTACAATTGAGTGCCCAGCACAACAGGATCAATCGCAGTCCTACGATCGATCACACACGGGCTGCGATCGAGCGCACCCGTGCGTGATGAGCAAGTCAACCGCCAGCCTTGATATAGAAAATGCAATTTCTAGGGTTTTGTAACTTTGTGCGAACTATGGTTCAAACCCTACGATTTTTAGGGTTTCTAGAGTATTCCTAAGGCTTATAAATAGACCCTTAAACCTCTAGAATAGACAACAATTTAAAGGACACAATTTCCAAGGAGAAGAAGTGGAGCTCTTCAAGTCCAAGTTTCAGGTTTATTCTTTTCCTTTCTTTTTATTTTTATGAAGATGTTTAACATCAAGTTTATGTGTAACTAATTTACTTAGTAGGGCTAGATTGAAGCCCTAGTTATGTATAGTTAATATTCAATATTGGCACCTTTATGATGATCATGTTGTGATATTTAACTTGATTAATTCCTGTTTTCATGAATTCCTCATATGTGTTTGCCTGATCAACATATGCATGTAGTATGGACTAGTTAGTTAAATCAATTTGGATGACTGAGTCTTGGGTTTAATAAAAGTAACAAAAGATATCCACATCGGATTCTTGGGTTAATCAACATAGGGAACTGGGAGTAGACACCCATGCCCTAGGCCTCATGTGTTTGTCGATTTCCACAAATTCATGCTTTCTTAAAGAACAACTTAGTAGACACCCATGCTAAATCCTTTAAGAAAGAAAAGAATTAGAGTAGACACCCTTGCCTAGTTCGTTGCTTAGGGAAATCAATAGCTTAAGGAATAAACACCCATGCCCTTAAGTTGACAAACATTAAGTATGCATGACATGATCAATGCATTGCATATTGATATATTATCTAAATATAATTAGTTGTGGATATCAAAGCCCTACCTTTTATTATTATCAAATCAAAATCAATCTTTGTTTTGTTTTACTTAAGGAATATATATTTTAAACAAAATTTAGCAATCCTCGTGGGAATGATCCTGTACTTGCACCATGTACTACTAAATGGACCTTGTGCACTTGCAGGTAAAACATATAACAATTATTTGCCTATTAATTTAGGTAGATATTTGCACAACAAGTTTTTAGCGTCATTGACAGGGATTGCGGCAAATTTTGTTTAGAATTATTTTCCGTTAGTTGTGTTATTTTAATTTAGTTTTTTTAATTTTCTGTTTTTTTTTCGTAGTTACTATTCTGCTTCTGGAGGAGTGCTCGAGCGCCCAACCAGGGTGATCGAGTGCACTAGTAGGATCGAGCACACCTTATGGTGCGATCGATCGCACATCAAAAGAATAGCACAGTTACTGCACTAATTATAGATCTGATTTTTTTTCTTTTATTTCATATAGGGTCAGTTAAGTCTGCATCTTTGTAAGTTTTATTTTTAACTTTGTTTCTTTTTAATTTGTTTTTTTTTTCTTTTAGCTTTTTGTTATTTTATTTTTAATTTCACACATGTGGGGAGGCATTCCGACGCCCCATGGACCATGTTTATTATGCCATCACCCTTATCAACATGTTAGAGAATGTCCTTCAATAAGACAAATTTCTAACAAAATTTTTTGGGCATAAGAACACATCGTTCTCTAGACTGAGGACCGACCACTATTTTGATTCCTATACCCGTGATGGAGCCAACAGTCTAATATTTCATGGCAAACTCAAGCCCCTAGAATTCGAGCACCCCAACTTCATGAAGAGGAGCCATCTCCATAGTTCTATGGTCGATCATATTCATGTCTTAGTCCTAGTCTGAGGCAATCCATTTTCAAGATAATAGCTCATAAAGAGGAACCATCTCCCATATATGACTATTCATATTCCTCTCCACAACAATACCAAGAAGAGACACCTCCTCCGAAGAATTACGAGTTAGAAGAAGCGCATGCTAGTTTAGTAGAAATTGTTGAGGAGAGTTTTTGTAAGCCAAGTCTTAAGGATCCAATGAGAGAGCGTTTTGATCAAATTGGAGGTGACCTAGACCTGGACAATCTACTTGACCATGTTGAAACTTCTAATGAGCCAAGTCTTAAGGATCCTTTGGTAGAGTGCTTTCATGAATTTGGAGGTGACCGTGACCTTGACCTCGACAAGCTACTTGAGTACGCTGAGACTTCTAATGAGCCAAGTCTTGAGGATCCATTGAATGAGCGTTTTGATCAATTTGAGTTTGACTTGGATCTTGACAAGTTCCTCAAGCAAGCTGAGATGTTTAGTGAGCCAAGTCTGGAGGATCCATTGGAAGAGCACTTTACTCAATATGAATTTGATATGGACCTTGACATGATACACGAGCAAGCTGAGGCCTTATTGGATTCCACTCCTAACAACAACAAGGTTGAAGAAGAAGATGAGCAAATTGAGGTTCTAGTGGACCTACATCAAAAAAAGGAAGAGAGCACTGAGACTTATTCAACATTTGCTCCTATTCCCAAATTACTAAGAATCCAAGAGAGAAGTCTGTTGGGGCTATGTGATGAGTAAATTGAGGACATCAATATAGATGAACTCCATGAGTTTTCTTCCTACTTTATTCCAATTCATGATTCCCCACCGGATGAGAAACTGTTAGAGAAAACTCAAAGTGGTCCTCCCCGATCTATAAACACTCGGAAGCATCTTGCAACAAAAAAGATTCATTCCCTTTGGTGCAAGAGAAGGAAAGATTGGTGCTTCAAGTTTAAAGTACCACAGTCTGGCTGAAGATGTTAAACTTAGCGCTCATGGGAGGCACCCCATAGCATATCCTTTTTATTTTGTTTGTTTTCCTTTCTTTTATTTTGTTTTATTTTTATTTTGTTCTTGTTTTCCTTTGTTACTTTAGTGTTTTAGTGTTTCAAGTCCTTTGTCATTTTTGTTACATTTTGTTACTGCGATCGAGCGCAGTACCCAACTTTTGGCTGTTTTACATTCTGTCCGTGCGATCAAGCGCACTACGGCAGAAAGCCACGTCACCTATTTTAGATCCCTTTCCCCCATTCCCCCCATCATTTTCTTCCCAGTGCCGTACACCCGCCTGCACTCTCACTTCACCCAATCGGCGCACCACTGCTCTTCCCTCACTTCCACCAACCACCACTCATCACTAGCGCACCCCACGACACACCACACTCTCCGGTCACCACTTTCCACCACATGACACACACAACCATTTCCCCTTCACATATCACCAACCCAACTCGGCTTTCCCTCCCCCAACCTCCAATTTTGTTAATTTTAGCAAATTGTGGGTATTTTTCCACCTACATTTCTCTCTGTGGTTGGAGTTTCACTGTTTTGTAGGGGGTTCGGGCAGTAGTTGCGGAGATTTTCAAACCTTGGTCGTCCAATTGCACACCAGGTGTTCGACAGAATTCCCGAACCAAGCTCATCATGCCAAAAACTCGAGCTTCTTCCTCCCGGGGCTCTGATGCCCAAGCTATCTCCTCCCCACCCACTTTTGAGGAGCGGGAACTGCTGTTTGAAACAAATTTTGCCATCCGAGAAGATTTCCAACACCTTGACGCTACTCAATGGGCAGTCGCAAAGTTCAAGCGCCTGGGGCTCAAGAAGCTATTCAAGCCGGTCATCTCCACTGCATACAAAAAATTGGTGACCGAGTTCTATGCCCACTTGTCTCATGATTGCAACAGGCTGGCTTCCCTATTTCCACAGTGCATGGCCGAGCTATTAAAGTGACGAGGGCTGACATTGCTGCTGCACTCGAATGCTATGATGAGCACCCTTCAAAAGAAGCACAACTTGCAGAGTAACCTCCCGGATTTTATGTGGCGGAGATCATTGAAGATATGTGTCAAGGTCAATATGTCGACACTCACTATAATGCCGGTAGCCGGTCCAAGCTCCCTCCACAGCTCTAGTTTGTGGACTTTATTTTGCACCGCAATGCCTTTCCCTTGGGGCACAAGACTCAAAGCTGGGACCAATTTCTCCAAACACTCTAGGCCTTTCATAAAGGTGCCTAGTGTTCCATTCCCGATATCATTTGGAACCAAATTCACAAATTTTGGAATAGAGTGCATATCGGAGGAGCTGACTCCACTCACTCATGGGGGCTGCCTTTCCATATTTAATCATTTATATCCTCCAGAAGAAAGGCATCAAGGGCACCGCAACTGATGATCTAGTCACCACTACCCCCCAATTTGGCATTCGCCAATGGAACAAAAGCTGCTCCCACATGCCCCGGGTACCTCAAGCACTAGCAGCTGCCGTGGAAGAGTTCGAGGCTGAAAGCACCAGAGGAGGAGGCCCCAGTCATTTTTTGTGCAGCACAGTATCACTCAATCAGTGAAGAAATGGCCGGCCTTTGGAGAGAGTTGGCTGATCAAAGAAGAGAGGCTCGGGAGGATAAAGAATTGATGGACCAAAGACTAGCTGCCTTAGAAGAATTGATGAGGTCCATTCTTAGCCATTTACCACCACCATCAAGAGCATCTTCTTCGGGATAGCATTGAGAGGGGATCCACTGTTTGGCTGAAGACGTTAAACTTAGCGCTCATGAGAGGCACCCCATAGTTTATCTTGTTATTTTATTTATTGTATGTTTCACTTAATCTTTTTATTTTATTTTTAGTTTTGTTTCCTTTTACTTGTTTTCGTGTTTTCTTATTTTGCAGGGACAAGTGTGCTTCGATTCAAGTTTGGGGGTGTGCTATAAGCCATGCTTTTCAAGACAGTGTTGCCCATCTCCTGGGTACATTCTTTCCTTGTTTTAGACACATTGGGGACAATGTATCATTTAAGTTTGGGGGTATGGGAACACATGTTGTCTACACACACTTTGTCCCAGTTTCATGTTATTTGTTGTTTGCTTTGTGGAAAAAAATATATATATATATGTTCATGTTTGCCCTAAAATTTTAAGTTAATATAAAAAAATTGTGGTTTGATTTCATCAGTGAGCTTAAAATTTTGAACACATGATCTGATGATAGAATTTGTTAGTTTGGTTACTTGCCTAGGACAAGTTGAAAAATCACATCTTTGATCTGATCACACAGGCACATTAGCACATAATTTGTGAGGTATGACATGAACGCTGATGTGTGTGTTTTCTATGTCTTGGGTGAAACTGGATGATTTATTAGATGGATATTTTGGCATATATATATATATATGTGTGTGTGTGTGTGTGTGTGTGTGTGATAAAAAAAAAAAAGATCATTGATAAAGCTTTTCACTGAGTAACTAGACTTCTTGCCTCAAAGCATTGAGTGTTCATGTCAAAAAGTGGAAAATTTTGATTTGATTAATGTCATGGTTAGTTTGGTTTTGTAGCCTTTTTGACTCGAGTTAGTAGGTCCTTAGGGGTGTTTTACACCTAATGCCCTAAAACCATCTGGTTTGGAAGTCATTGACTTAACACTTGTTACATGGGTCAATTAGAAAGCTTAAGGAAACGGAACATTGTAAACCTGACCAAAAAAAGAAAAAGAGAGAGAGAAAAGAAGAAAAAGAAATATGCCATTGTTGTTCATTCTAATAGTAATTTCCAGTAAACTTTGAGATATGGAGACATTTCACATTGGAAATACTTGGAAGCTTCATAATTTTGTGCTAGTTCATTTTACACTATTTTGAAACTTGTGATGTTTTAGCATGTCCTTTATAAGTAATTTAACTTTGAGATTCCAATTCATTGCGAAGATGGAGTTCATCTTTTTAAGCGTATTAATGAATGAAAATCATGATTTTGAAGTGATGCTTTAATTTTTGGAATAACATGAACTGTGCATGATGTTTGTGGGTAACATTTATGGAAAACCCTCACAAGACTCCACTCATCCTCTAGGGAATTCCTAGAGGTTTAAAAGGCTTGTTGCATACGCTAAATGCAATCATACATCCCACGAAAGATGAATTTATCTTTTTGTTTTCTGTTTTTCCATTTAGTCATTAGTTTTGTATTGCTAAGGGACTAGCAATATGTAAGTTTGGGGGTGTGTTAAGTACTAAAATATTCATATTTTATGCCCTTAACTTACATGTGTTAATCCTTTAGTTTGGTTAATTTATACCATTTTAGTTCTTTTATGTGTTTTTCTTGTTTTGGTAGGTCCTTGGAAGAAAAAGAAGCAATCTTAGAAGTTTTGGTCTTAAAAGAGCTATTTTGGGAAAATTGGAGGCTCTGGTAGCCCGATCGATTGTAG
>NC_142495.1:16596875-16646875 GCF_965113065.1 Corylus avellana | reverse complement strand
GTTGCACGAACCAGGCTAGGAGCGATCGAGCGCAGGGCAAAAGAAGGATCGATCGCAGACCTGCGATCGAGTGCACCCGTGCGCAGGAGGCATCCCAAGTGGCTGCTATAATGTCCCTATTTTCATATTAGGGTTTTTCAAACTCCAAATTGTAATAGGACTGAAACCCTACGAAAACCCTAGGGTTTACTACTTTTCCAAGGACTTCTAAAGCCTATAAATAGACTCCTAAGCCTTTAGAATAGGTACGTTTGGAGAAGGGAGAAGAATAGGAGCTCTCAAGTCAAGTCTCAGGTTTAATCTTTCCTTTCTTTTCTTTTCTTTTATGAAGATGTTTAACATCAACTCTATGTGTAGCAAATTTATTTAGTAGGGCTAGATTGAAGCCCTAGTTATGTTAAATTAATATTTCAATATTGGCACCTTGTGATGATCATATTGTGCTATTTAACTTGATTAATACCTGCTTGCATGAATTCCTCATATGTGCATGCCTGATCAACTTGTGCATGTGGTATGGATTTGTTAGTTAGATCAATTTGGATGACCGAGTCCTGGGTTTAACTTAAGTAACAAAAGAATCCACACCGCGATTCTTGGGTTAATCAACATAGGGAACTAGGAGTATACACCCATGCCCTAGGCTCTGTGTGTTTGTCGATTTCCATAGAACATATGCTTTTCTAAAGAACAACTTAGTATATACCCTGCTAAATCCTTTAGGAAAGAGAAGAGTTAGACTATACACCCATGCCTAGCCCGTTGCTTAGGGAAATCAATAGCTTAAGGAGTATACACCCATGCCCTTAGGTTGGCAAACATTAAATATGCATAACTTGATGAAAGCATTGGCATATTGAAATACTAGTTTAATATAATTAGTGATGGATATCAAAGCCCTACCCTTTGTCATCATCACATCAACAATCAACTTTTATTTTGCTTTTGCTTAAGGAATCAATTTTTAAACATAAATTTAGCAATCCTCGTGGGAATGATCCTATACTTGCACCTTATACTACCATGTTGACCTTGTGCACTTGCAGGTAAAACGTACAATTATTTACCTATTAATTTAGGTAGATTTTTGCACAACAAGTTTTTGGCGCCGTTGCCGGGGATTACGGCAAATTTTGTTTAAATTTATCTTCCTTTAGTTTTGTTATCTTAATTTTCAATTTTTAATTTAGTATTAGCAAAAATTAAAAAGAATTTCTTATTTTCCTTAACTTTTCTGTTTCTGTTTCAGGTTGCGGATTGGCATTCTGTGATCGCGATCAATCGTCAGCCAAGTGCGATCTAGCGCATTGCAATCGAACGCACCAACCTGCGATCGAGTGCAGTTCCAGAGAGCATCCGGACCAGGCAGTGCTGAAGCTGCCAAGTTCATGCAAGGTCGTCGATCTCAAGCCTCAACCATTTTTCCCCTCGATCCTGAAATTGAGCGGACAATTCGACAACGACTTAGAGACAAAGAAGGAGAAGAAGAAGTTGAAAGGGAAGACCTGCCAGAAAATTCAATTAGGCCAAGACTCCTAGAAGCAAATCCACCACGAGTGAGGAGACCAATGAAGCAAGCATACGTGCCAACAAACCTCCATCAACCCTCATGCATAGCATATCAATCGGAGGTGGATGGCAGTTATTATATCTCTCCCCAAATTCTCAATGCATTGACCCACTTCAGAGGCACAACTACTGAGGATCCCAACTTGCATCTTAAGGAATTCTTTGACTTATGCAAGTTGCAGAATGTTCAAGGCCTAACTCAAGAGAGACTCAGTTAGTTCTTTTTCCTTTTTCCTTGAAAGATAATGCTAAACTGTGGTACAATTCCTTGCCTGCAGAGTCCATTCATACTTGGGAAGAATTGACCACCAAATTTCTAAAGAGGTTTTTCCCAGCCCAGAAGACAAAGCAACTTAAAAGGGAACTTCAAATGTTCCAACAACGAGACGGGGACTTGTTCTTTGAAGCATGGGATCACTTCAATTCCTTACTCCTAAAGTGTCCACATCACAACATCCCTCAAGATGAGCACGTACAAATTTTCTATGAAGGATTAGATGATACTAACAAAGGGATGGTTGATTCAGCTTGCGGAGGAACACTTATGGAAAGGAGTAGTGAGGAAGCTGTGGAAATTTTTGAGACATTAAGTGAGCACTCATAGCAATTCTGTTCACGAGGAAGGAGAGGAGTCAAGAGCAAGGGCATGTATGAGGTGAATCTCAGTGGAGGATCAACTAATCAATTGGCTGCAGTAGAAAAGAAATTGGCTATGCTTGTCAAAGCCATGACTGTTCAGAAAACTTCACCGCTGCAACAAGACACGCAATTCCAGGTATGTGCTATTTGTTCCCATTTAGATCACACCACTAAGAAGTGTCCTTTTGCAGAACAAGAAGAGGTGAACTTTGTGGGACAACATAATTATCCTCACAAGAACTACCCATACTCCAATACTTACAATCTAGGATGGGGCAACAATCCCAATTTCTCATAGAGTAATAATCAAGGACAACAGAAAGGGACCCAACAAGCAAGTCAACCAACTTAAGAGCCAAAGATGAACCAACTAGAGAATATGATACATAGCCTGGTGACTTCACAACAACAATTCATGGCTGATCAAAAACATGTCAATACAAAGACTGAGCAAGCCATACAAAAGCTGGAAGTGCAAATGGGTCAGATGGCAAAGGAGCTGAGTGAGAGGAAGCAGGTGGAATTCCCAGCTCAAACAGTACCTAACCCAAGCAATCACCAGCAGCTGAAGGCAGTCACAGTTCAAAGAGATCCCACTCCTACAAGAGCACAAGAGCCTAATTCTGAAGAGCTCAAGTGCAGCTCTTCACACTAGGAGTCTTACAGTCACCAGTAGATGTGTTGAGCAAGCAAGAACCTCAAGCGCATATACTCATAATAGTGGTACTGATGCCACTAAGAGGACGGGACAAGTGTGCTTCAATTCAAGTTTGGGGGTGTGCCATGAGTCATGCTTTCCAAGACATGGTCGACCATCTCCCCGGTACACTTTTTCCTTCATTTAAACACATTAGGGACAATGTGTCATTTAAGTTTGGGGGTATGGGTACACATGTTCACACACACTTTGTCCCAAGTTTATGTTAATTGTCTGTTTTGAGTGTTGTTTATGTTAAAAAATAAATAAATAAATAAATTTATGCATGTTCATGTTTATCCTAAAATTTTAGGTTGATCTAGAAAGAATTGTGGCTTGAATTCATCAGTGAGCTTAAAATTTGGAACACATGATCTGATGAGTAAATTTGTTAGGTTGGTTACTTGTTTAGGACAATTGAAAAATCACAGGTTTGATCTAATCACACAAGCACATTAGCACATAATCTGTGAGGTATGACATGAGATCTGATATGTATGTTTCTGCATCATGGATGAATTGGATGACTTATTAGATGACACTATGGCATATATGAAAAAAAAAAAAAAAATTAAAAGTGAAATAAATGATCATTGATGGTTTTTACTGAGTAACTGGACCTCTTGTTTCAAAGCATTGAGTGTTCACGTCAAAAGGCGAAAATTTTGGATTTTATCATTGTCATGGTTAGTTGGTTTTGTAGCCTTTTTGACTTGAGTTAGTAGGTCCTTAGGGGTGTCTCTACACCTAATGCCCTAATACCACCTGGTTTGGGAGCCATTGACTTAACACTCGCTACGAGGGTCAATTAGAAAGCTTAAGAGAACCAACATTGCACAACCTGACTAAAAAAGAGAAAAGAAAAAAAAAAAAAAAAAAAAAGAGAGAGAGAGAAATATGCCTTGTGTCATTCTAATAGGAATTTCAGTGAAATTTGAGATTTGGAGACATTTATATATTGGAAAGATTTGGAAGCCTCATAATTTTGTGCTAATTCACTTTACACTATTTTCAAACTTGTGATATTTTAGCATGTCATTTGTAAGTAATTGCACTTTGAGATTCCAATTCATTGTGAAGATGGAGTTCATCTTTTAAGCTTGCTAATGAATAAAAATCATGATCTTGAAGTAATGCTTTAATTTTTGGGATGACATAAACTGTGCATGATGTTTGTGGGTAACATTTCTAGAACACCCTCACGAGACTTCACTCGTCCACTGGGGAATTCCTAGTGGTTTAAAAGGCTTATTGCATATGCTAAATGCAATCGTACATCCCACGAAAGATGGATTTATCTTTTTGTTTTCAGTTTCCTTTTAGTTTTTAGTTTTGTATTGCTAAGGGACTAGCAATATGTAAGTTTGGGGGTGTGATAAGCGCTAAAATATTCATATTTTTAGCTCTTATCTTACATGTTTTAATTTTTTAGTTGTAGTTAATTAGGCCATTTTAATTCCTTTTTGTGTTTTTGATGTTTTTACAGGCTTTTGGAAGAAAGTGAAATAAAACTGGGTGATTTAGGCTCAAAAAGAGAAGATGGAAAAATTGGAGCTCCCTGGTACTGCGATCAATCGCAAGGTACCTGCGATCGAGCGCAATACCAGAGAAGATGCTGCACGAGCCAGGCCAGGAGCAATCGAGCACACACGGGCTGCGATCGAGCGCACCCGTGCACAGGAGGCATCCCAAGTGGTAGCTATAATGTCACTATTTCCATATTAGGGTTTTTCAAACTCCAAATTGTAATAGAACTGAGACCCTACGAAAACCCTAGGGTTTACTACTTTTCCAAGGACTTCTAAATCCTATAAATAGACTCCTAAGCCTTTAGAATAGGTACGCTTGGAGAAGGGAGAAGAATAGGAGCTCTCAAGTCAAGTCTCGAGTTTATTCTTTCCTTTCTTTTCTTTTCTTTTATGAAGATGTTTAACATCAATTCTACGTGTAGCTAATTTATTTAGTAGGGCTAGATTGAAGCCCTAGTTATGTTAAATTAATATTTCAATATTGGGGCCTTGTGATGATCATGTTGTGCTATTTAACTTGATTAATACCTGCTTGCATGAATTCCTCATATGTGCATGCTTGATCAACTTGTGCATGTGGTATGAATTTGTTAGTTAAATCAATTTGGATGACCGAGTCCTGGGTTTAACTTAAGTAACAAAAGAATCCGCACCGCGATTCTTGGGTTAATCAACATAGGGAACTAGGAGTATACACCCATGCCCTAGGCCCTGTGTATTTGTTGATTTCCATAGAACATATGCTTTTCTAAAGAACAACTTAGTATATACTATGCTAAATCCTTTAGGAAAGAGAAAAGTTAGACTATACACCCATGCCTAGCTCGTTGCTTAGGGAAATCAATAGCTTAAGGAATATACACCCATGCCCTTAGGTTGGCAAATTAAATATGCATAACTTGATCAAAGCATTGGCATATTGAAATACTAGTTTAATATAATTAGTGGTGGATATCAAAGCCCTACCCTTTGTCATCATCACATCAACAATCAACTTTTATTTTGCTTTTGCTTAAGGAATCTATTTTTAAACATAAATTCAGCAATCCTTGTGGGAATGATCCTATACTTGCACCTTATACTACCATGTTGACCTTGTGCACTTGCAGGTAAAACGTACAATTATTTACCTATTAATTTAGGTAGATTTTTGCACAACACAAAACAAAGCTAATTGGGCGATTTTGGACAGTTTCGACATCGCTTCGTGATCTGGGCATAACTCTCTCATCCAAGCTCCGATTGAGATGATTCAAGATGTTATGGAACAAAAAGAAAAAGCTCTACAACTTTTATGTTTTGAGTTTTGAGAGATAATGAATGCATCAAGGTCTAAATCGGGATTGAAGTTGCTGCACCTACATTGTTGACGTTCTGAAACGTTCCTTAGCATGCAAATCTAATACGTGGATCTGACACGTATAAAGAGGAGGGAATCATCAGACTAGACACGCATCTTCTCCCCTCTTCTCTAACTTCTCCTTTGAGTTTTAATCATGGCCCTGCGTGGTAAAACTTTCATAATTGGCTGAAGGAAACAGAAGCCTCGGAATCAATAAAACTATGAGATCTAATTTGTTTTTATTGTTCAATTTATACTTTGAGTATCAGATGTTCTTCTGTGCCTATTTTCATGATTGTCTCATTTAATTACTAGGAGGCCTACTAGTTTATTATTCGTTGCAATCTACTGCTAGGTTAGATATCAAATCCGTAATTGTTTGATCCCTCCAATTTGTGAAACAACTAAGATTTAATGATTTGTTGCGTTAGAAATTATTAGATCTTAGGAAGAACGTTCAACGAAATTAAACGCAACCACTTGTGCTTGTGTTGTTTAGCTTCATCGATCTCTCTAATTCTTAAGGCTGCTACTAGATTAAACCTTTAGCGCTTGTCTTGGGTTGTTTAGTAGTTATGGTTAATTAGATCACTTGTTTTCTAATTAACTGCGACTAAGGAGAGATAGGAAAATAGTTCCAATGGTGAATATTCAAAGTATGAATTGATATATACTTGCATCGATGATCAATTGTAAAATTCCGATGGTGGATGTTGACTTAGACCAAGGTTTGTTCTTTTGATTGATTTCGATATTTTAATTTGAATTGTTCCTTAGTTGTTCTTCTTAAAAATGTTTTCGTTATACTCAAAACCCCCATCCTTGTTCACGTAGCATAAAACTAAGCTAAATACTCTCCGTGGGAACGACCCTTACTCGCACTACTACATGTATTTTTAAAAGTATAGGTTTTATTTTTGGTTGCCTGTGACAGCACACCAGTGACCTAAAGGCGAGCAATGTTCTTCTCGACGACAAAATGATTGGGCATGTTGGAGACTTTGGGTTAGCAAGATTCTCTCCTGAAGTTAGCCATAACTCTTCAACCAACCAGTCAAGCTCTATTGGCATAAAAGGAACTGTTGCTCCGTTTCATGAGTCATGATTCCCCGTCGATTAAGCCCTTTGGGGACGAAAGGCCCTTCAACTAACAACCGTTTTTTAAAAAAGCCTCATGAAGCATAAAGTGTGCTAAAGTGGTACATCAAACTACCAAAGTGTGCTAAAAATGCTACTTTTTTATTATATTCCTATAATACCCTTATTCTCTTAAAAACTAAAAGAAAAAATAGGGAAAAATGCAAAAGAAAATAGTCTTTGTGGTTTACCTAATTTCCAATTAAGTCCCTGTGGTATCAAAATGATCTCAAAGGTCCACGAGATATGCCAAAAAAACAATTTAGTCATTACAGTCAAATTTCGTTGCTGACTTAATAAATTTTGATGGAGTGAAACGTTAGTGCTAATAAAATTGTGATAGTTGTCTGATTTAAGTCAATTTCACACTAACGGGTTCTGTTAAATTGGTGGACGAAATTTGACCATAGGGATTAAATTATTTTTTTGGCATAGCTTAGGGACCATTGAGTTTATTTTGATACCACATGAAGCTAGCTAATTGTTAATCAGTAAACCACAATGATTAATTTTGTATTTTTCCTTGAAAAATAAAGTAAACTATTTTTTAAACAAACAAAAAAATCAGATAAATAAAAAATTAGTCATTGTAGACTTGTAGTTGGCATAAATTACAAATTGTTCACGCGGTATAAAAAATAGGGATAAATGCAAAATCAGTCCTTGTGGTTGGCCTAAATTACAGATCGTTCTATGTCGTATGAAAGTGAACTCAGAGTTCCCTGGAATATTCCAAAAAAATAATTTAGTTAGTAGAGTCAAACTCTGTTAGATGTCATGTCAACGCCAATAAAATGGCAACATGTGTCACTCTTAATAAAAAATATATATATAGTAAACTAAAAAATTAATTTTCTGATTTTATAATTTTTTTTTTTAGATTTTAATGTTATTAATTTTTTATTTCAATTTTTAAGAGAATATGGGCATTATAGGAATATAATAAATAAAGTGGTCTTTTTGACATATTTTGGTAATTTGATGTATTGATTTAGCACACTTTAAACTTGATTGGACTATTTCAAAAAACATCGGTTAGTTTAAGAGACTTATTTATATTTTTTCCGTATTTATTTCTTAGGGATGAAAACTAGGACTGTAAAGACTAAGAAACAAATAAACATAGGTTTTTTTTAAGAACATTTTCTTTTTGCATAATATGTTTTTTCTACAGAATAAGCAGGTTGCGGTAAAAGTATATAGATAGGACAATACGTTGTTTCAGACATGTTTTTTTTCTCTGTCATTTTGAAGTTAAAGTACTTTTTAAATTTTGTTACCACACATCAATAATATCTTAAAAAAACACTAAAAACATGTAGTTCTCAAACAAGTAACAGTTTTTTAGTAGTAGTATTTTTGACTAAAGCTCATGGACAAAAAAACTCTGTATTCAAAAGATCAATTTCGCAATGCAATTTCAAGCATGCTTTAAAAAAATAAATGAACATAAAATTTTTAAAAAAGGCTGTGCTTTTGGAAAAGTCACCGTCAAACATGATATCTTATAACAATAATTATATATTATAACAATTGTAATAGTCAGGGGTTAACGCCAAAAATTGACGGAGGGAGTAGATGCATCAAATTAAGAATTTGAATTATAAAATTGAAAATTTTTAAACTTTAGATGATCTTCTCAAAACGTTTAAAAATTTAAGGGACTTTTGTGAAATTTTTCCTAATTATAACTGTTAGTTTTAGATTGGTTCATTCGGTGTTTCCATTGTAATCAGTTGAAAATGGGTTGCAGCATGAAGAGTTCAAGCCATGTCCGGACAACCAGAAGTCGTGTCAAGACACAGATTCCAGAGAGCTCATTTTGCAAGCCATGTCTAGACATCCAAAAGCCGTGTCCGAACACTGATTCAAGAGAGTCCATTCTACTTGGCATGTTCGGACACTAGGCTTGTCATGTCCGGACATTGAGGGTTTACGCATATGTAACCCTAGCCATGTCGGGACATGTACTCAACCCTGTCCGAACACAACCGCTTTATGTTAACCTAATTCTGTTTTGAATAGGTATGTGTTGTAGCCTATGTGTAGGGTGTGTTATGCACATTTGTTTTTACGTATTCCAAGAGTGAATATGGCTGTGCTATGAGAGCTTTGGAGATTTAGAGCTTTAAGTTTCTCTCTTAGAGTTAGAGGTTGTGTCTTCATCCACATATCCAAAACAACCTAAGCTTATCGGAGTTCCTATAAAGGAGATCACATAGAAGAAACATTCCAGAAGTTCTAGGAGAACTATTGCGGTAGCGGGCAAGTGGGTCGCTTGTCTAGTACACGGGATTGTTAGTTACAAGGTTTTGTAAGTGTTGACATTGTCTAATTTCTCGTTATTCTATTATGAGTGGTTTCTTGGGTTTAGCTGTCCTGAAAAAGTTTTATTTTTATAGAGTTCTCTAAAAAATTTCCTCTTTGTAACTAAATATATGTCTCTTTGATTTACAGCTTTTATATATATTTTGTGAATTGTTACATGCTTAATATTTTTAACTTCCGCATGTTGTTAGTGAACATCTATTCAACCACTTTCTAAGTGTCGGTTTGAGCATATTAGATTCTTCAATAACAATTATAATAGCGAATGGTATATCTAGAGGACAAAAGCTAGAATCATAAAGGCTAAAGAAACATATAAAAATAGGTTTTAATAATAATAGACAACATATACGAATATGAAAAGAGAGCCCCTACTATTAGGTCATGGTGTAAACCAACCATTTTACAGCGTCCAATCAACATGTGACATATCATCAATTCAAGAAAAAGGCAAAAAATTAAAGTGAGAACAAAACCACCAAATCAAAATGAGAACCGAACAAAAACACCCCATATTTGGTGAGACCCAGCCATTCAGACCCTCTCTCACCCGCCGTGACCCTATTCTAATGCCTCAAAACTCAATTCTAATGCCTCAAAACTCGTTTTTTGATTCAAAACTAAAACTTAGAGGTAGAAGTTTAACCCTTTAGAGATTTTATCACTCTAAATGCCGAAAAAGGTGACTCATGGCGCCGGAGAAGGCGACTCACGGTGCCGGAGAGGGTGAGGGTCATGCTAGACCCATTGGGTCTGGACGACTAGGTCTGGCCAACATCTTTGAGTTTCAGCATTTTTTTTTTATCTTTGACTTCAAATTTAGTGTAGTTTATTGTAGGTTATTTTTGTGCACCTTTTATGTTTTTGTTTATGTGTCACCTATTGATTGGATGCTGCAAAGAATGAGTTTTAAGGCTCATCCGGATGTCATCCGGATGTAAGTTAAACTCATATGTGAAAATAAAAGTACCAAAGTAAAAATGAATTTAGCATTAAAAAACTAAGAAAGATTCCTCCATCAAAAACTTACGACAGTTGGGCACGTTCAATCGAATCAATGCATCAACAAACTAAGAAAGATTCCTGCATCAGCGTTCAGCCATTGTCTCATCCTTGTGTTATTTAATTAAAATAATTCAGCTTTTCAAAGAAGACTTATACAATTAACAATGGAGGATTGGACGGTGGAAGGTGGGTGTGCAGCACTTGTCTTTCAATCTCGTGCTTCTCTCTATAAAATATTAAGATTATTTTTTTAGTGAAATGTTAGAAAATATTAAGATTAATTTGTCTTTTTTATTTTAATTTTATTTTATATTTTTTTAATTAGTTTTACAATTTTTTTTTGGTTAGAACACGTGCCATATTTTTGTTAGAACACATGTCAGTTCATTAGTTTGATGGACAGAATGGTAACGAAAGTATTAAATTGGTATTTATCTATAAATTATGTATTATCTGTGATATGAATTAAAATCTAAATGGTAAAAAATAAAAAAGTGAAAACCTAAGTATTAAAAAAGTTATTAACCCTTATTTTTTTAGTGGAATGCTAGGTGTTTTTGGTATTCTTTTTGTTTTAAGAATGATATTATTATTATTATTTTAAAAAAAGTAAAAAATAAACTGAGTGTCTTATGAAATAAAGGTAAACACGCGAGTGTAAGAGCTTAACGCCAATTTCAAAATAATAATATAACGCAATAAGACTAAAATTAAAAATAAAAAAATAAAAAAATAAAAAAATTGAAAAAGAAAGAAAAAAGTGTAATACAATGCCGGCTGGTCAGCAACTGCAAATGGGCTGTGAGATAAGCGGAATCGATACAAATTGTTAGTGGGAAAGATCCCCTCTTCAGTTTATTTCTTCCTGTTCTTCTTTCTTTCTGGATATGTATAAAAAAATAATAATAATAATAAATAAATAAATTATTTGTTCTTCACTTTGACCTCTCACGCGTCAAACTCTATTTCTTTGATGTTGTCGCCCTAAACGCAGCCGTTCCACCTGGAATTCATCGACACTTCTGTAATTTGTATCAACGCCAAAACATGTTTCCCCCCACATCATTATCTTCATTCTCCCAAGCAACAAGAAGATTTGTACAAGTTGGGCGTCCCCCTTGTGCAGCGCGATTAATGCTGAACCCATCATCATCCGATCCCACCCTTTTCAAGGTAGGAAGGGTTATGAGGAGAAAGAGCCAATCATCATCATCATCATCCAAGCATTCAGATTTGACGGAGGAGAATGTGGAGGCTCACAATAGAAGAACCCGCAACTACCACTCCAATCACACAGAATCGAGTCCCGAACGTAGAAGCCATGCAAGCAGTTCTGCCACCTCATCAACCTCATTCTCCACCTTCATCGCTAAAATGCGAGGAGGACTGGGTTCTTGCTTTAATAAGAGAGACAACATCATGACGACTATAGCAGAAGGTCGGTCTCCTTCGAAGGAGATGATGGAGAAAAGGAAGCAGATGAGAAACAACGCTTTCTTAGTTAAGGAGAAGCCATTGAGGGAGAGAATACCACCCGCACCCGCACCCGCAACCGGCCCCACACCTGATATTCCCTACAAATCCCATGCATGGACAGCTTCCATTTAATCACTTTTGAACATTACATAACACAAATCTAACCGCAACATGAAACCATTTGGCCTTAAGAAAAATCTACTATGTATGACACATTAGGATACATGCAAAACTTCGCCGTGCAAATCAAATTTCACAACACACCATTCGGACATAACCAAAAATTTACATGCACATAGCTTTCTTCATTTCGATCTACATAGCATAAAATCATTTGGCCATAATAGAGTTTACCATGTAAAAAAAGATTACAATCATGCATGATGCATGTGAGCTAAAATAATTTTGCATGCCAAAATCGTGGCGAACTCACCTTGGCCGAATTTATTTTTCTTCTTTCTTTCTTTTCTTTCTCTTTTTCTCCCTTTCTTTGCTTCTCTCCTATGACTGAATTGTGCAACAGAGAGAGTTGTTAAAATTTTTGGAATTTAAAGTCATTCTTAACCGTGGTTAGATAGCCCATGGTTTTATACAACCATGGTTTTATCCTTAGCTTTTGATTGGACCAACATTTGGTCCAATATCTTGGTTACACCAATGCATGGCCTCCCTTCCCCATGCAAAATTTCATTCTCAATTGATGATCACATTTTTTTATTTTTTTATTTATAGAATATATAATGCTATATACCATGCATATTATTATCTCACCATACTTATATGGTATTGTTAATTTATCGTTAGATTTTTTTTTGTTCTTTTAATAAAGGCTAATATAAGGAAAGATTGGCAGTGCTATATTAGCATAGTGGAATAGTAGTAGAATAATGTTGTGGTATATAGCATTCATACTCTTTCTTATATAAAGCTTAATGAGCCGAATGCCCTTTGGGCTGTTCTTAGGCCCATTTTGTCCCAGTTCCATTTCCATTCAAACCTATTTTGGTATTAAAAATTTAATGTCCAAAATAAATATTTGAGATAACTTTATTTAAGACCCACGAACTACTATTCATTTTGAAAAGACCCTTCAAATTTTAAAAAACTCACAATTTCACTATCTGAACTTTCAATTTGATTCAATTGACCATCCCCCCTATCAATGTTTTCTATTAAACCCTAACGGAAACCACTAAAAAGACCAAATTACCTTTCAATTTTTTTTTTTAATTTTTAATTTTAATTTATTATTTGAAATTAAGGGTAAATTTAAAATTTTATAAAAATGTAATGGGTATAGAGGTCATTTTATCACTTTTAACGTCCATAAATTGATGGAAGAGGTACATTGCATCAAATTGAAAGTTCAGGGGAGTAAAATTGAGAGTTTTTGAAATTTGGGGGGGGGGGGGGGTGATGTCTTCTCAAAAAGAGTGGTAGTTCAGGGACCTTTAAGTGAAGTTTCTCCTAAATATTTCTTTTTTTTTTTTTTTTTTTTTCGTTTTCCTAATTTTTGAACCCAAATTTCTGCCTTATGTGAAACAGTTTCTCTTTTTATGGCCAAATTTTTCCTTTTTATTCCAAAATATTCTTATTTATTTAGGGTCCAAGATATATATCTATGTTAGTCCCACAAGCACTCCCGAGCTTATCGAGTTTAAACTTACGGTCAGAACTTATTCAACTAAGTCACGGCCAAAAATCCTATCTCAGGTTAATTTCACTAGGATATTACAGACCCTATCATGTGAAATTAGTTTTCTCATTAGTCCGGTTTTTTCTTTCATAAAAATCCTAACTTTCCATTTATAGCTAACCCTAGTTTCAACAAATGGAAACCTAACCACGAAACCCTAATTTGCTATTTTCTCATGGATTCAAAGCTTATTACATGTCAAAATTCTTCCCAGCCTTCTTTGATAGGGACAAAACCCTAACTAAAGTTCTGCCACAGATTTTCTCAATGATTGAATAGGTGTAGGCTTTTAATATGGGTATCTAGCACATTTCAAAAAGGTTCTTGACATGACGAATTCAACATCCCAACACAACTCTATTTTGACTATGAATCAAAACTGTCCAATGTCTATTATAAGGATTTCAACCATTAATTATGGCCACTCAACCATTACAATATCTATTCCAAATTAACCTTAACATCCTGGGCTACCACATTTCCAAATATAATCATAACCTAAGTTTATTAGTTGTATGATACATTTCATGTACTTTGTCGAACCTGATTATCTTGCCTTGTGAAAACCATTAGGACACATCCAAATTATAACATGAAAACTCGTCTTAAAGTATATCCTGTAATTAAATTAACTCAAATTTTTTATCTTTCACAAATCTTTAAGCCTGGCCCGTAAACAAATTTTGAAGTTTCTCAAAAAATGAACATCAAGTAGTGGCTAAAATTTTCGGATCACCAATTAAGGAAATCCTTGACTGTCAAACTTGACCACTAATTTTATAAAATTCATAAATTTCTTTATACTAGTCCAATCAACATGAAAGTAGTCCCAAATGTTTCCTATTTCATAGACATTTAGGTCCTTAAAACAAACTTTTCAAGTTTCACAAAATGGAATGCCAAGTAGTGACAAGAATTTTCGGGTCACCCAGAAGGTTCTACACTATCCAACTTGACCACCTCACCTAATACGATTTATAACTAATCCAACTAACATTAAATTTATCTCAAAGGTTTTCTCATTCATAAATCTTTAAACTTTTAAAATAACCTTTCAAATTTCACAAAAATGAACGTTTTATAGCTAGTGGTTAGAAATTTTGGCCTGCCTACCCAAAAATTACATAGTGTCTAATTTTGTATTCTAACATCCAACTAACCAAACCAAACATTTCTCACCACAAGTTCTTAAAACCAACAACGAAATCTATGTAAGCCCCCTTTTTTTTTTTCTACTTGTAAGTTGTAAATATGTTATTCTATCATTTTGCAGTATAAATATAATCAATACATAACCATAAAGCTGGAACAATGGATAAATTTAAAAACTTTCAATATTTACACAATTACACCAAAGCTTTATTATTTGTCATAAAGTAATAAACATTTCGTGAACTCGTTTAATCAATAATCATTACATATGTTAGAATATTTTATATATCATTCTAGGGTTTATTGTCTTTCCTATTAGGGTTTATTCCCTACTTTAATTAGTCTAGGGTTACTTGCCTATCACTCATAGCCTCTCTATAAATAGAGGCATCTGTATTCATTTATAGACAACACTACTCAATACAATGTAATCCATTGTTATGCTTCCGCTCTCTCTCTTCTCTCTCCTTCTTCCGTTACAATATATTCACAAATATAATTTGTTTTCTTACAACTTTACATATAACCATAAGATTAGACACTATTCTTCTTTGCTCTATAAATAATATTTACTAGTGGAAGGATGAGTCTTTGGCCCAATAAGCAAGTATGGTTGTGCTAGTGTGTGACTGCATGAACTCTAGCCATCATCAAAATACTATATCATCTTACAGTTATAATAAGCGTCATAAATATGAAAAAATAACTTTTGTCATAAACATTTATCATTTTATTGAAACATTAAAATCAATTAATCGGAACGCTTCTTTCATAAAAATTTCTTTCGTAAAATGATTTTTTGTAAATTATATTTCTTTCACAAATCTATCTTCAGCAAATGTTCCTTTCATAAATCAGTTTACTAAAAACATTTATTTTATAAACTTTCTTTTCATCATAAGCATCATCATTTTCATCAAAACATATGTATTATTACTATGAGGTGCTTTCATTTCCTTACTATCTTTTTGTTTTATATCTTCACTTTGATTAACCCTAGAGTCAAGGTTGTGCATTCTATAGTCATCAGACTTGGCCCATACATCTCCTATCTTCATAACCCTGTCGGCCTAGCCCCACCTAACAGTCGATGGACATACCCACATTGAGATCGAACCTTCATGTAACGATATTTGATGTGTTCTCACAACCAATTCATTTATTTATATCACACATTAACGGTATCATTGCTTGTCATCATTCATCCTATAACATTTTATGTGCAATCTACATAACATTTCATTTACACATATACTTAATATTCACACATACAATATCATTTTCAGTAAATAACATAGTCAAACAATCATTGAAACATAGCACGCATCATTTTAAACAATTGTTATAAAGCCAATCTCCTTTGCAGTTTCACCTTTCTAATCTCCTTCTCAGAATCCTTGTGCGTGGGGGGGGAGGAATGTGTGTCATTTCTCACATACTTGCATGATGCTTTGTCAATTTGATAGATCGAAAGATCAAAATTTGCTAGATCTAATCATCATAATTTTAATCGATCGGAGCCTTACATTAGTCAATCGAGGTTGACCAATCATACTCATTAAATGCTCATTTGCCCTCGTCATGCTTTTCTGAGTGTTACGATCAATTGATCAAATTTTTCCAGTCACATGATATTCAGTCAACCATTCCATTTTCGTAACACTAAATCAAATACATATATGCCAGCTTTTATCTTTTAATTATTTAGAGCCCAAAACAACTCACGAAAACTATCATAGTCCACAATAAAAATCTCTTTAATACTTTAAAATCCTCTTCAAATGAATCATTTATCCAAATTTTACCGAGCCTCATTCGATAACTTAAGGAAAATTCAACATAGTCAATACTCTTTCCATAAAATACCTTGATCTTATGGATTAAAATTTGGGAAATTACACTCCGAACATGTTAATGATAGGAGTCCTCCAATCCTATTACCTGGACAAGCTCAAGCACGTGGATAGAGATAAGAGAGGGAGAGAAGATAGCACTCATCAAGAGGACGTAATAATTATGTTTATCATTATCTAGCAATCAGATATCAAGAAGGTAGTAGTGGTGTTTATCAGAAGATGTGTTATTCATGCCCAATAGGAGTGCTAGTCAATTTATAGAGTCAGAAGGTTATGAGATGACTATGCAAAGATTTAATCAAACATGTATGCGTATTGGTGTCTCCTACTTTAAGTGGAGAAATTATAAATAACATTCCCAGATTCTATAACGACTATCGGCCACAAGTATTCATTCCCTTGTTTGCACCTATCAATTGGTATTAGAGCAATGACAACCCAGAAGGACCACATTGAAAAGCTGGAAATCGACATGCTGGCGCACACAGAGTCTACTCAAAAGTTAACCTATACTACTGAGTCCATTGAGTGTACCTTGAAGGAGCTATCGACAAGTTTCGCTAAGTTCGGTGGTGAATCTTCACGCCAACCAGGGACGGAGATTACAAATCCACACCATTCACGGCAAAGTCACAATTGTGACCACCACACGAATGGCCCCTACACCAAACTCATGAAAATGGATATGCCTAGATTCTCAGGGGACGATCCCCTTGTGTTGCTTGATCAAGTTGCTCAATTCTTTGAGTATCAAAAAATCGAGGATGATAAGAAGGTCACGCTCGCTACCTTTTACCTAGAAGAGGAGGAAAATCAGCAGTGGAAATGGCGAAAAACAGTTACCAAGTTGACAATATAGCTGTTACATAGATCATCTTTGAGAAGCAATTGTTGGCTCGGTTTGACCCAATAGAATTTGAAGCTTATGATAAATCCCTTTCATGAGTGCAACAGCGGGGCACTTTGAGAGATTATCTGAAGGAGTTGGAGAGACTCGCCAATTGGGTGGTTCTATGGCCACAAAAAGGCCTTGATCGGCACCTTTTTGGAAGGTTTAAAGCCTAACATCTCCACTGATGTGAGGATGTTCTAGCCTTGAACATTGCGTGAGGTCGTAGAATTGGCGCGCATGAGGGAGGATGACTTACAACGCATAAAAAAGATTCCACCGCCAGCCAATCCACCAAACTCCAACCCGCAACCTCATGGCTCACAAACCCAAGTGAAGAAGGTCTCATGGGAGGAAATGCAGCGAAGGCTAGAAAATGGGCTTTGTTTTAGCTGTAACGAATGGTTTACTCCCCAACATCAAAAAAATTATTCATAGTTGAGGGTAAATTTGCCAAAGGAGAGGGACATGTTGTGGATAACCTGTTGGAAGTAGACACCAAAAATGAAGAAGCGAGAGATGATCATCAAAGTTCTCTACATGCACACAGCGGATATACAACGTCCTACCTACGACCTTGAGGACAAGGGTGTCCAAGGGGGCGGAATTGATAGGAGTCCTCCTCCAATCCTGAAAGTTTATAAGGATCGTGTTCTACCTCTAACAACAAAAATATTCAACAGTGAATAACTAAGCCATATCAATAAAAACAAAACATGCACAATGGAAAAATAAACGAACACAACCACAACACAGATTTTGTTTACGAAGTGGAAAACCCTTGAGCACCTCAAGGTAAAAACCACTCCAGGACAGCCAAACCCAGGAAACCAGTAAATGAAGTTTCACTATGACAGAATAGACAATACTCACAACCTTGAGGACCTCTAAACTTAGTAAGAACAACTAGCTTCCCAGCTTGTCTCCATCGTGACCATCTTCAAGTAGTACTTCTCCTTACCGACCATTCGGTAGACTTTTTCCTCAAACGGCAAACACCAACCAAAGATACCATCTTTATCATCATCAAGCAAGCAAGGCAACACGCCAAAGGCTAAGACACCAAACAAGAGAATGGGTAGTTTCAAGCTATATCACATCCCCTCTTGAATATCAATACCACCAAGACCTAGTGCTAGTGGAGAAAACGAGACTTCAGAGAAGAGAGAGCTCTCAAAATAAAATTCCAAAGTCTGAAGAAAGAATAGTGACAGGAAGACTATTTATAGGAGACCCATTTCTTTGTCACGTCCTAACAGGACACTTTCCCGTTATGACGGAAAGAACAAATTCGTAGATCTGAGAATTTCACATCTTAACAAGAAAGCAGTTCCGTTATGATGGGAAGAACAAGTGTTTCATCTTCATCACATGTCCCGTCTTAACGCACCAGCTGATGGGAAACTAGGGAGTCCAACTTTGGTCCCATTACATGTCCCGTCCTGGCGGGGTTCCTGGCAATAAAACAGAGGCTTCAATTTTGCTCTCGATACTTGTCCCATTTTGACGAGCTTCCTAATGAGAAACTAGGGAGCTCAACTTTGCTCCCGTTACTTGCCCCATTCTGACGGGGTTCCTAAAGAAGAACCAGGGAGTCCAACTTTTGCTCCTATCACATCCTCACTCTGACGCCGTTCCTGATGAGAAACTAGAGACCCCATCTTCTGCTCCCCTCACATGTCTCATCCTAACAAGACTCTTGATGCGGCCACAGTAACTCCCTGTTACATGTCTTGTCTTGACGACATTCCCAATGAGAAAAATAGAGGCTTCAACAACCAAGTCCGTCATATATCTCCTCCTAACAGGACTCCTGACAAGAAACTAGGGAGTCCAACCTTTACTCCGTTACATCCTCATCCTGACGCAGTTCCTGACGAGAAACTAGGGAGACCATTTTTGCTCCCATTACATGTCCCCGTTTTGACTGTACTTCTGATGGGAAAACAGATGGATCTTCATTCAGTCTCATTACAAACCTCGTTCTGACGGCACTTCTAACTGGAAAATAGGGAACACTTCAAGAAGCCCAAAAAACCTTAGAATCAACTACCCAAAGCACAATAAATTTTTAAACACATAAACATACAAGAAATTTCATTGAATATGGCCAACCTAAAACCTAACAATCTCCCCCCCTTTGGCCATTCAATGACAAAACCCTAAAACACAGGTTTAAAGAAGTTAAACAATAGGTTCAGTAATTGATTAACCCTCTGAACACACAAGTTGCAGCAAAGACATTCACAGATTTGATTCTCACAAGAAGTAATTTGGAAAGTCAATCTAGTTAAGGCATAAATAGTGAAGTTAGTGATCGTTTCAAAAACAGTGGATACACAATTCAACCCTCATATGTCAAGATGTTATGCAGGAAATTGTTTATAACTTTAGACAAAGGTCAAACCCTTCTTCCCTAATTCTTTGAGAGAAAAACTTACACACCCATTCCTCCCCAATTGTCTAAAATAATTATTTGAAGAGTTATCAATCCCTTGGGTCTTTCACCTTTTATCGCAATTCATAGACACTGGCTTTTTCTATAAGGATCAAAAAAGGTAAGACATAATTTGAAGTTCAGAGTTATGAAGACACACATGATCTTTGATCAATTTGCTTGTCATTGAAGGAGATGATGCCATGAACATTTGAGAATTCAGACATATGAGGTCAGTTTGCAAAAGGTCAAAAACTGAGTTTCAAATTGAATAGACATGAGACACTGAGTGAAGGGTGTATCCTAGTTTTGAAACTTGCGCTTTGTGGGGAATACCTTTGACAGATTGATAACCAAAAGACTTACTCAGGAATCACTTTAAATGAAAGAAATTAGATCAACTGCGTTCTCATAGAATCAATACAGACAAAAGAAGCAACTCATTTCAATAAAATGAGACACAAACAAAGGAGATGAGATGTTGTCTTAACCCAAGGATCATTTAAACAAAAAATATTTAGAGGAAGAGCCATCAATAACAATCATAAATGAAATGCTACAACACACAATACAAGAGCTAGAACACAAAATATCATAGTAAGCAACAAGAACTAGCCATGTAACCCCATCTCTTCCTAAAACGGATTTTGATTACCTTCAAGTTTGTCCAACCTAAAGGTAATGTCCTTCATAAGAGAAATGATTTGATTATAGGGATCATTGTGAGTCTCAAACTCATAATCATTAGAAGTCTTTCTAATTGGATATTTCTGAGAAAGTTGGTTGTAGTAAGGTCGGATATGACCTCTTTTGCCACAAAAATGACAAGTGAGAACTTTCCTTTGAAAATGAGTTCTCCTCATAGGGGCAAGTGAGATTTGTCCACTTAACCTTTTCATTCCTATAAAATGAGGAGGCTTAGATGCCATTCTACCCTCACCCTTGTCATTTACATCAGAGCTACTTGACACAATGTGTGAAGCATGTGTGACAGGGACAAAATTAATCAATTTTTTCAAAGCTATCACATTTCTTGAAGTAGAATCATTCTGATTAGAACCAAGTCCATGTATGTCGCCAAAGAGCTTTTGCAAGCTTAGTATGGTATACAATTTTGATGAAGGGGATTCATTAAAAGATTCCTCATTTTGAGCCTCTTACGAACCCTTGATCCCATCCATTTTTTTTCGTCATAAACTAATTTTCATCCTGCAAACTCACACAAATTTTGTTAGTATCAAACAATTTGGTCACTAATGAATTATTCTCAACCTTCAGATATTTTTCAGTCATGTAGGAAGAATCCAACAGATTTCGAAGAGATATGTTTTCCTCTTCAATTGCAACCAGTTGCTTCAGGAGTTCTTTGCACTTTTTCCTAGCATCTGTGCAATTTCTGACAAGAGTGTCATGGGACACAATATGGCTACAACTTTTCACTGAACCTTCATCTGAATTCTCCTCATAAGCATTGCCATCTGTCTCAGGTAAACCATAATCATTGGAACCTTGAATGGCAGCAAGAAATGCCATGCAGGCAACTTTCTTCCATTTTTGGTCATCAGAGTCATTTGACACTTATTCATTACTCAAGGATGCATTCATGGCATTTTCTTTTGCATTCTTCTGGTTTCCATAGTCAGCCTTGATGTGACCATATCCCTGACACTCATAGCATTGAGGAAAATGAGTTTTCTTGTCTCTGTAGTATTTATCTCTTGGATCCTTCTGAGCTTCTCCTTTGATTGGCCACTCCGATGATCTTCTTCTAGTCCATTTAACATTCTTCAGATACTTCTGGAAGTTCCTGGTTAGCATAGCTATTGGTTCAGAGTCAGAGGGCTCATCATTACTTGATTCTTCATGAACAACTTCCTTTTCTTTCTTGGTGGTTTTTTTGTGCTATGCTCTTAGCTTCAGGAGAGAATCTCCTCCTCTCATATCTTGTAAGAGAACCTACCAATTCATAAACATCCAGTAACTCTACATCCTTGCCTTCTTCAACAACAGTTATTTTGTGGTCAAAACGTGGAGGGAAGAATTTTTTCAACACTCTCACTTCAGACACTTTTTCACAATATCATTCAACTTGATGTAGAACTCACCAAAAGATTCTTCCTCCATCATGTTTATAATCTCAAAACAAGACATCAACATTTGGAGTTTGGCCTGCCTCACTCCCTTTGACCCTTCGTGGGTTTTCTCAAGAATATCCCAAGCTTCCTTCGAAATCTCACAAAGTGTAATCCAACGAAACTCATCTGAAGATACACAGTTGAAGATGAAACTTAACCCACGGTTATTCTAGTTGCTCTTCGTCCTATCTACTTTGCTCCACTTGTCAAAATCACCATCTGGCTTATTAAAACCATTCTCAATGGTAATCCATATGTTGTCATTCAGCCCCTTAAAGTAGGCTTTCATACGGACTTTCCACTGAGTATAATCATTCCCATTGAATATAGGAGGGGCATTAGAAAATGAAGTAAATGATGTATTTGGCTCTATATCTAAGAGGTCAACAAACACACTCAAGACGTTAGTAAAAAACCGAGTGAACCTGCTTCAATACCAATTGAAAGTTTATACGGATTGTGTTCTACCTCTTGCAACCAAGTATTCAACAGAGAATGACTACGCCATATTATCAAACATATAACATGCATAGCGGAAGTATAAAACAAACACAGCCACAACACAAGGTTTGTTTACGAAGTGGAAAACCCTTGAGCACCTCAAGGTAAAAATCACTCAAGGGTAGCCAAACCCAGGAAATCACTAAAAGAAGATTCACAGTTACATAATAGACGATACCCACACCCTTGAGCACCTCTAAACTTAATAAGAATGACAAACCTCTCAGCTTGTCTCCATCGTGAACATCTACAATCAGCGCATCTCCTTTATCGACCCTTTGGTAGACTTTCTTAAACAATCCTCCAAAGTAACCATCTTCATCACGAGCAAGTAAACAAGGCAACACATGTTTTGCAAATATCCACCTAAATAATAGGAGAATAAATGTATGTTCTACTCGCAAGTGCACAAGATCAAAACAATAGTATAGAGAGCACGTACGAGATCATTCCCACAAGAATTGATATAAAGTATGCTTAAGAAGAATTCCCTAAATAAATATCTAAATGAAATAAGATAAAAAATTGAGTTTAAATAATAAGAAGGAAAGGTAGGGTTTCGATATCCACCGCTAATCATACTCAAATAAGATAAACAACATGCACAATGCTACCACCGTATCAAGATACTTAATGTTTGCCAACCTAAGGGCATGGTATCTACTCCTTAGGCTATTGATCTCCCTAAGCAATGAATTAGGCATGGTATCTACTCTAATTCTTTTCTCTCTCAAAGGATTTAGCATAATATCTACTAAGTTGTTTTTCAAGAAAGCATAAAATTATGGAGATCGACAAACACATGAAGCCTAGAGCATGGTATCTACTTCCGGTTTTCCACGTTGATTAATCCAAGAACCTATGATGTGGTTCTTTTGTCACTCTAATTGGCCCAGGACTTGATCATCCAAATCGTCCTAAATAAAACATCCATTCCACATGCATATGATGATCAAACACATTCATGTGAGGAATTCAATAAAACCGAAAATAATCAAGTTAAGTATCAAAACATGAATTGTAGCAAGGTAAATTGAAATCCTAAAGAGACATGATTAGGGCTTCAATCGAGCCCCTACTAAAGTATTAGTTGCACATAATTCAGATGAAAATCATCCTCATAAGAAAATAATAAGGAAAAGAAGAAAAACCCAAAACCCTTCTTGATCTAGCCTCCAATTCCTCTCCCAAAGCTTATGTCTTATATTTGGACGAATTGAGGGAGTATTTATAGAGTTTGGAGCAACCCCAGTTGATTTTGTGCAGCCTAACAACTCCAAAATCGAGTTTGAGTTGGATTAGAATCCTTCCAAAACGGGTCTGCCGACTTCACTGTGTTCCAGCGCACGAGTACACTCGATCCCTTTGGATTGGGCGCTTGAGTGCACTTCCTTTAGCCTTTTTCCCAAAATATCTTCTAAGTTTGGAACTTGCCGGAAATGCTTGTTTTTCTTTAAAATCCTAAAAAATGCAAGAAAACACAAAAACAACACAAAACATCAACTTATAGCAAAACTAAGAGATTAACATATATGAATTAAGGGGCTTGAATGTGTAACATTAAGTACTTGTTACACCCTCAAACTTACATATTACTAGTCTCTTAGCAGGACGAAACTAAAAAATAAAAAGAACATAAAACAACAACTACTCTACCTCCATTGTCATGGGAAACATGATTGAATTTAGCCTGTACAACAAGCTTTTTAAACCCCTAGGCATCGCTAGTAGGACGAGTGAAGTCTCATGAGGGTTTAACAGAAATGCTACCCACTTATGCAAAATCATGTCATCCATAAGATTGAAGTTTCACTTAAAACAATGATTTTCATTCATTAGCAAGCTTAAAAGGATAAACCCCATCTTCAAAATGAATTGGAATTCCAAAGTCTAACCACTTACAAATGACAGGCTAAGGCATCACAAGTTCAATTTTTTGTAAAGTGAACCAACACATAATTATGACGCTTCAAATTACTTCCAATATGCAATGACTTAATACCTCAAAGTTCACTGAGATTCCCATCGGAATGAATAACCATGGCATAACAATAAGAGCATTCTTTCTTTCTTCTTTTTGGTCAGGCTGTGCAATGCTTAGTTTCCTTAAACTTTCTAATTGACCCATGTAACAAGTGTTAGGCCAATGCTTCCCAAACTAGATGGTTTTAGGCACTAGGTTTAAGAACACCCCTATGGGCTTACTAACTCGAGTGAAAAAGGCTACGAGACCAAACCAGCCATGACATTAACCAAATCAAACTTTTCACCTTTTGACGTGAACTCTCATTGCTTGATGAGGCAAGAGATCCAGTTACTTAGTGAAAAGCTCACAATGATCATTTTTTTTTTTTAAATGCCTAGGTATCCATCCAACAAGTCACCCAGCTTCACCCAAGACCTTGAAAACATACACAATCAGGTTCACATGTCATACCTCACAAACTATGTGCTAATGTGCTTGTGGCAATTCAAATCGAAACAAGTGAATTCTCAAATGCCAAAAGTAAGTAACAAGACTTAGAGTTCTGGCCATATGATCATGTGTTTAACATTCTAAGCTCACCAATGAAATTCAAATCACAGCTTTTAGATCTAGCAAAGTCTCAAGAATAACATGAGCATGATTTCCAAAACTTTTGGAGAAAGTGTGTGTGTGTGTGTGTTCCATACCCCTAAACTTGAATTACACATTGTCCTCAATGTGTAGAGAAAATAGAAAGATAATACCAGGGCGATGAGAAAACTGGTTGGAATAGGTATGACTCGTAGCATACCCCCAAACTTGCAAGAACACTTGTCCTTGAAAAACAAACTACTAAAACAAAACAAAGGAAAACTACAAACATAAAATAAAATAGAAACTAAAAATTAATCAATAGAAAACGAAACAAAAATTAAAACAAAACATAAAATTTTAAAGGATATGGCTTTTCAGTGCATGAAGTGGCCTCAGTACCACTGATCTGGGCAGATGCGCTCGAGCTCCATCTACTTGTGGCTCAAGCGCTTTGGTAGTAGCTTCAGTGCTACTATTCTCGGGCCTGTAGTTGCTCATGACCTCTTGGATTAGGTATTGTTTGGGATGAAAATTTGCCCCTCTTTCTTTGCTCAGCTCCTTGGCCATCTGCCCCACTTGTGCTTCTAGTCTTTGAATAGCTTGACTTGTAGTGGCCTCCAATTTTTGAATAGTTTGATTGGTCTGTGCATTGGTTTGTTGTTGCGTAGTTAAAAATTGGAGTATAGCACCTTCAAGGTCATTCTTTTTCAACTCTGGATTTGGTTGGACAACTTATGGTGGAGCCTGATGGTTATTTCCCTACTGGAAATTCCTTTGCTGCCCTTGAGGGTTAAGAACATTTTGATTGTTACTCCATGAGAAATTGGGGTGGTTGCGCCACCCTGCATTGTAAGTGTTGGAGTACAGATTGTTCTTTGAAGGGTAATTGTTCTGTCCCACAAAATTCGCTTGCTCCTAATCTATAAATGAAGACATGGGACAAGTCTCAGTGGTGTGGTCAAAATGGGAACATATGGCACATACCTTGACTTGTGCAATTTGTTGAACGAGGGAAATGTCATGAGTAGTCATTGCTTTTACGAGCATATCTAGCTTTCTTTCCATGGTAGCCATCTGAGTTTGAACTCCGCCATTTATGCTCACTTCATATATGCCCTTTCCTTTGAGTCCTTGTCTCCCTCTGGATGAGAATTGTTGGGAGTTCTCGCTTAAAGTCTCAAAGAGTTCTATGGCTTCCTCACTATTTTTCTCCATCAACACGCCGCCACAAGTTGAATCTATAAGACTTTTGTTAGGATCATTTAAACCCTCATAGAATGCATGTACCTGATCGTCTCGAGATAAGTTGAGATCTGGGCATTTTAGAAGTAGCTCTTTAAAGTGCTCCCATGCTTCGAAGAAAAGGTCTTCGTCTTTTTGTTGGAAGGTCTAAATCTCCCTCCTCAACTTGTCCTTTGGGCTGTGAAGAACTTCTTTAAGAACTTTGCAGCCAACTCCTCCCAGTTGTGAATAGAACCCATAGCCAAAGAATTTAACAAAAGCTTAGCATTATCTTTTAAGGAAAAAGGAAAGAGAAATAACCTGATTCCTTCTGCGGTTAGGCCATGGATATTCTGCGTTTTGCATAGGTCGAAGAAATCCCGAATGTGCAGATATGGGTCCTTTGTAGGTGTGCCTCAATAGTATTGAACCATACTGAGCAGATGCGAAGATAAATTGTAATTGCTCTACACAATGGGCTCAAAATCAATGCATGATTGCTAGTTGAGGTTTTGGGGAATGAAGGAACTTTTCATAGGTCTTCGCGCTAGTGGTGGATTCTCGACATGCTTTTCTTCCATCTTATCCTCAACTTCGAATTCTTCTTAGGTTTCGGAGTTGTCTCTTTGCCTTTGTCAAATGGCGCGTTCAATTTCTAGATCGTATGGAATGATGGCGAAATTCTGAGATCAACAACCCTGCATGAAAAAAAAAAAAAAAAATCAGATTATGTACTTACAGTAGCTTCAATGCTGCTATTTGGAAGAAGGCACTCGATCGCCTTGGATTTGCGATTGATCTCACGATTAGGCTCGATCCATCTGGATTGGGCGCTCGATTGCACTTCTACAAAACAAAAACAGAACTGCAAAACAAAAAACATAAACAAATTAAGATTTAAATATAATTAACTAAACTTAAGGAAAAACTTCTAAACATCCTTCAACGCAATCCCCGGTAACAGGGCCAAAAACTTGTTGTGCAAATATCCACCTAAATAATAGGAGAATAAATTACGTTTTGCTCGCAAGTGCACAAGATCAAAACGATAGTATAAAGAGCAAGTACGAGATCATTCCCATGAGGATTAATATAAATTATGCATAAAAAGAATTCCCTAAATAAATATCTGAATGAAACGAGATAAAAGATTGAGTTTAAATAATAAGAAGGAAATGTAGGGTTTCGATATCCACCACTAATCATACTCGAATAAGATAAACAACATGCACAATGCTACAACTGTATCAAGATACTCAATATTTGCCAACCTAAGGGCATGGTATCTACTCCTTAGGCTATTGATATCCCTAAGCAACGAATTAAGTATGGTATCTACTCAAATTTTTTCTTTCTCAAAAGATTTAGCATGGCATCTAATAAGTTGTTCTTCAAGAAAGCATAAAACTTTGGAGATAGACAAACACATGAAGCCTAGAGCATGGTATCTACTTTTGGTTTTTCATGTTGATTAATCCAAGAACCTGTGATGGGGTTCTTTTGTCACTCTAATAGGCCCAGAACTTGGTCATCCAAATTGACCTAAATAACACATCCATACCATATGCATATGATAATTAAACACATTCATGTGAGGAATTCAGTAAAACCAAAAATAATCAAGTTAAGTATCAAAACATGAATTGTAGTAAGGCAAATTGGAGTCCTAAAGAGACATGATTAGGGCTTCAATCGAGCCCCAACTAAAGTATTAGTCACGCATAATTCGGATGAAAATCATCCTCATAAGAAAATAATAAGGAAAAGAAGAAAAACCGAAAACACTTTTTGATCTAGCCTCCAATTCCTCTCCCAAATCTTGTGTCTTCTATTTGGACGAATTGAGGGAGTATTTACAGAGTTTGGAACAACCCTAGTAGATTCCTGCAGCCTAGCAACTCCAAAATCCAGTTTGAGTTGGATTAGAATCCTTCCAAAACGGGTCTGCCGACTTCACTGTGTTCCAGTGCACGACTGTGATCGATCCATCTAGATTGGATGTTCAATCACATGACTACACTTGATCCCTCTGGATTAGGCGCTCGAGCACACTTCCTTTAGCTTTTTTGCCAAAATATCTTTTAAGTTTGGAACATGTCGGAAATGCTTGTTTTTCTTCAAAATTCTAAAAAATGCAAGAAAACTCAAAAACAACACTAAACATCAAGTTATAACAAAACTATGAGATTAACATTTAGCACTTATCAACATGCCAAAGGCTAAGGCACCAAACAAGAGAAAGGGAAGCTCTAAACAATATCACATTCCCTCTTGAATATCAGTACCACCAGGACCTAGTGCTAGTGGAGAAAAGAGACTTTAGCGAAGAGAGAGCACAACAAAATAAATTCCCAAAGTTTGAAGAATGAACAGTGACAGAAATCCTTGTATAGAGAAAACATTTCCTTCATCACGACTTAACGGGACACTTTCTCGTTATGACGGGAAGAACAGATTTCGTAGATCTGAGATTTTCACGTCCAAGCGAGTCAGCAATAACGTTCTAACAGGAATGCAAAATGCCTCTTCTTTGTCAAATGTTCAATCTTGACGCACCAGCTGATAGGAAACCTCGGAGTCCAACTTTTGTCCCATTACATGTCCCATCCTAACGGGGTTCCTGACGAGAAACCAGGGAGTCCAACATCTGCTTCCTTCACATCCTCCTCCTAACACCATTCCTGACAAGAAACCAGTGAGTCCATCTTTGCTCCTGTCACATCCTCGTCTTGATGCTGTTCCTAATGGGAAACCAGGGAGTCCAACTTCTGCTCCTGTCACTTTCTCGTCTTCACGTAGTTCCTGACTAGAAACTAGGGAGACCACTTTTACTCCCATTACATGTCTCGTCCTATTGAGACTCTTGACGCGGTGACAATAACTCCCTATTACATGTCCTGTCTTGACGACACTCCTAACGAGAAGAAACAGAGGCTTCAATTACCATGCCCGTCTCATGTTGCGTCTTGACGGGGGTTCTGATGGGAAACCAGTAGCTCTTCAATTAGTCCCGTTTTGATGGGGGTTCTGACAAGAAAATAGAGAACTCCTCTAGAGGCCCTAAGAACACAACAGACTACCTCTCAAACAACCCTTAAGGTTTTGCATGCAAACACTCAAAGTTTTAAACACATAAACATTACATGAACAGTCATTGAACTAGGCCAATCTAAAACCTAACACACTCTGATTGTCACAAAACACCACCATTTTCTCTTGATCAAGGCCATAGTCCGCCAAAAGCTTCTTCATCCATAGGAGATATGTGCAGCAACTGCTAGCAGATTGCTGTGGAGAGATAGAGTTCTGTTTCATGCTCAGCCAAGCCACTAGATTGGTTCCCACGTAAAAACATCCACCTGAGGTACTCCTCCTATCAACAACACAGCTTGCCCTGTCAACATCAGAATAACCTGCCAAGTTTAGGTTGGTGTTCTTGGAATACCAAATCCCATAATTCACAGTACCATTATCATAACAGATGTTGCGTTTGATGGCAGTTAAATGTGATTCCTTGGGATTTGCTTGAAACCGAGTACACACACCAACACTGAGGGAGATGTCTAGTTTGCTTGCAGTGAGGTAGATGAGACTTTCTATCATACTTTCGTAAAGTGTTTGCTCAACTTTTTTCCAGTGAAATCTGCAGAAAGTTTTACACTAATGCTCATTGTTGTGCAAATTTTAATACTCGCAAGTGCACGAATCGTTTGCAATATAATGTTTTGCAAGTGCGAGGTCGAACCCATAGAAAATTGTGTTTTTGAAGAACAAATTATAACTAAACTAATTTTATCCTAACCTAGTTCCAAAAAAAGTTTGAATTTTGAGTTTTGAAAATTAAAGGATAAACATAACCTAAATAAAATAAAATAAAAGATAAAGATTAAGGTTTGGGAATCCACACTCACCGAATTATAACGACATACTCCATGTTCATCAATATTTATCTGAAGTTCTCACAATTAAAATCTGAGATATGTTTTACTATGCTTCAACAGTTAATCAAAATCATCCCATGTATCCATTCATTGCACAAATCACAAAAGGAATCCAATATCAATTAAATCATCAGATGTATCCGTAAATCACAAAAGATATCCAATCTTAATTGAAACACCAAATGTATCCGTAGAACAAATCACAAGGGATATCGAATTATTTAGGCAAATAAAATCAAGCAATCAATTATGTGAAATTATCTTAAATCATCAAGCGTATCCTTGAATCACAAAAGATATCCAAGAATCACTCCACACATTGAAAATATGTAAAACAATTGAAATACTAAACCCAATAAAATCAAATAAATAAAGACTTACATGAAAGTTTTGATGTTCTTCATCGGTGAGGCTTCATCCCCAACCTTAGTTGGGAATTTAGCTACACATAAAAATAAAACCTAAATCTAAAGAAAACCTAAACTAAAAAGAGAAAAACTGTAGAATTTTGCTCTCTATGATTGTGTGTATTTTCTTGAATGCAAAGAAGTCTATTTATAGGTTTAGAGAAGTCCTAGAAGCCCAAGTAAACCTAGATAATTCAGAGGTCTGTCTCCCAGTCAAAATAGAAGTCTAAAATCGGAATAGGATTCGTCCAGATTTGTGTCCTTTAATTACGGGGTGATTTTGGCATAGTAACCATCCGAATTAGGAAAATCCTATTTCATAACGAATTGTATTATTTTTAGTTAGCTTTCCAATGCCGTTTGAATCACTTCAATCCGATATTTGAGTAGAGAGTTATGGTCAAAATACTAAAACGTGTGTAGAATCTGAACTTGAATCAAATCCAAAATTTTATCCAATCTGAACTTTAATCCAATCTTATCTTTAATCCGATTTAACCATTTCTTGGATTTGGTTAAGCTTAACCACATCATCTAGGTCTTCTCAAAGTATGTTTTCTTCTGAAAAGTAGTTTTTCTTCAATGACCTACAAAATACTAAAAACACAAAACTAACACAAAACATCAGATAATAACACAACTAAAGGATTAACACAAGTAAATTAAAGGGTCCAAATATGCAATATTTGGCACACATCACTCATTGGGGTCCAAACGTGACTCTTTCCATCAAGACCAAATTTTTTCACAAGATCCTCAGCATACTTGGTTTGAGAGACAAACATTTCCTGGTCTAAGTGTTGAACCTATAGACCATGGAAATATGATAGCTCCCTAACCATGGTCATTTCAAACATTTTTTTCATTTTGTCAGCAAAAGAGTGAGAGTGAGAGTCAACTGTAGCTCCAAACACTATGTCATCCATATAGATTTTAGCAATCAACTTATCTTTTCCCTTCTTTTGAATGAAAAAAGTGCAGTCAGCTGTTCCACAAGTAAACCCATGTGAGACAAGATAAGCTATCAGTCTCTCGTACCGAGCTCTAGGTGCCTGTTTCAACCCATACAAAGCTTTCTTCAGTTTGTATACATGATCAGTACGATGGGGATCTTTGAACCCTTTAGGCTGTTCCACATAAACTTCTTCTCGAAAAATCCCATTTTAAAAGGCGCTTTTAACATCCATTTGGTACAATTTAACACCAAAATTTCATGCTATTCCAGAATTTGAATAGACTCAAGTCTGGCAACTAGAGTAAATGTCTCATCAAAGTCTATCCCTTCAATTTGAGTATAACCTTGAGCAACCAATCGAGCCTTATTTCATATCACATTCCCATGTTCATCAGACTTGTTCTCGAAGATCCATTTTGTACCTATGACATTCGGGTCACTAGGTTTGGGAACCAAGGTCCAAATGTCATTTCTAGTGAATTGATTCAATTCCTCGTGCATAGCTTCAACTCAGCTCTCATCTTATTGAGCTTCTTGAACCTTTTTAGGTTCGAATTGAGGCAAATAATACATGTGAGAAACTTGATTTAAAACCCTGTTCCGAAGCTACTTTCCTTCTCCAATCCTTCTTAAAATATTTTTCTTGGGGTGATTCAAGATTAGACTTGAAGGAGTGTCATTAGACACAACTTTAGGGCTAGTGGACTCATCATTTGACTCAGGTGAACCAATTTCCACTATCTCTTATGATTCCTCCACAGCTAGCTCTTCAACTTCCATGGGCTTCTCTTCACTTTCAAGTGATTGAATCTTGACATCAGAGGATTCATCATGAACTACAATATTAATAGATTCCATGATAGAGTCCATTCGACTATTGTAAACCCGATATGCTCTACTAGAATGAGAATATCCGAGAAAGATTCCTTCATCACTCTTGGTATCAAATTTACAAAGATTTTCCCTGTCACGTAGTATGAAGCATTTACTTCCAAAGATGTGGAAATATTTCACTGTAGGTTTCTTCCACTTCCAAATCTCATACAATGTCTTCTTAGTGCTGGGACTTCAATAAACTCTACTGATAATGTGACTGGTAGTATTGACAGCTTCTCCCCAGAAATATATAGAAAGATTCTTCCCATGTAACATAGCTCGAGCCAGATCTTGGACAACTCTATTCTTCCTTTCAACAACTCCATTCTACTGAGGTGTGATGGGTGATGAGAACTCTTGCTTTATGCTTGTCTCTTCACAGAGTTTTTCAAAACATGAGTTATCAAACTCTCTTCCATGATCACTTATTATACGTTGAATGGCATATCCCTTTTCATTTTGGATCCTTTTGAACAAAATTTTAGCTTGATCACAAGCTTCTGACTTATCTTTCAGCAAAATTACCCAAGTGAATCTTGAGTAGTCATCCACAACCACCATGATGTATTTCTTTCCTCCCATACACTCACTTCTTGTGGGACCCATAAGATACATGTGAAGCAATTCCAAAGAGAAGGAGGTGTGAATGGATTTTGTTGCTCTATGCTAAGACTTGATTTGTTCCCCCATCTGACAAGGCCCACACACCATTCTTTCAAGTTTACCTAACTTGGGCAAATCACTGATCAGCTCATCCTTAGAGAATTTGTATAGGTCCTTGAAGTTCAAGTGACCCAGACGTTGATGCCATAGTTCGAAAATGTCTAGCTTGGCATGCTTGCAACTGATAGGTGTCTTAGAACCAATCCCATAGCAATTATCAGAAGTGCTCACCCCTCCCATAATCCATTTACCGTCCACATAAAACACATTACATTCCTTCTTAGAAAATTGCACAATCTGATCTTCATCACATATTTGGCTGATGCTGAGAAGATTGGCTTTGAGATCTTTTACATAGAGCACCTCATGAATCTCTAGAATTCCTTTGATTTTGATTGAACCCCTTCGTTTGATCTGAGCATGATTTCCATCACCAAATGTAACACTACCAACCCTGTACTCATTTAAACAGTTAAACATAGACTTGTCCCTCAACATATGCTTAGAACAAGCACTATTGAGGTACCAAAGACATGAATCAAGAGCTTTTAAGGAGGTATGAGCAACAAGATGAACATGGTCATGATTTTCTGATTGAACCTTCTTAAAAGAGCAACTGCATTTACTAAACTCTTGACTATGAACAACAGATGAGGGGTATAAATTAGTAATCACATTAGTAAGAAAATCCAGTTTAGAATTTATGAGATCCAGATGTTGATGAACAAAACCAGAGTTTTTCTCACTAGGACTAGCCTTAGAAGACTTAGACTCCTTTTTCTTCACAAGAGGACATTTATCACGAAAATGTCCTTGGACTCCATAGTGAAAACATGAGCCACGAATCTTAGGGAAACATGGATCATGAGAGGAATAATCAATATATCTACTAAGAGACACCCTAGATTGTTCAGCAATCCAAAGATCTTCTCTTTTCATCTCATTATCCAGAGTGAGTATATCTACTTCAGAATTAACTCTGTTCAAGTCTTCCTTAATACGATCATTCTCAAGATTAATAGTGCAAAGTTCCTTAGACATCATATTATAGGAATATAACAAGGCTTCCAAAGAGAGCAGGATTGCTATTATCAATTTCAAGACATTCAGCAGAATTAAGAGATTCTGCAACATTATCACAAGAAACTAAGGACATATCGAAGTCTTTTAAACAACCAAGTTCATCCAGAAAAAGGACTATTCAAAGACATGATAACAACAGTAAAAAAAAAAAAAAAAAAAAAAAGATTAAGAACACACTCAAGACGTTAGTAAAAAATAAACAAACCCGTTCTGATACAAATTGAAAGTTTATAAGGATCATGTTCTACAAGCCATATCTACAAACACAAAACATGCACAATAGAAAAATAAACAAACATAACCACAACACAGATTTTGTTTATGAAGTGGAAAACCCTTGAGCACCTCATGGTAAAAACCACTACGGGGCAGCCAAACCCAAGAAACCATTAAATGAAGATTCACAGTTACAGAATAGACGATACTCACAACCTTGAGGACCTCTAAACTTAGCAAGAACAATAAGCTTCACATCTTGTCTCAATCATGACCATCTTCAAGCAGTGCATCTCCTCACCGACCCTTCAATAGACTTCTTCACCAAACACAAACCAAAGATACCAAATTTATCATCATCAAGCAAGAAAGGCAACACACCAAAGGCTAAGATGCGACACTAGAGAAAGGGCAGCTTCTAGCTATATCAGGTCCCCTCTTGATTATAAATTCCACCAGGGCCCAGTACTACTGGAGAAAACGAGACTTCAGAGAAGAGAGAGCTCTCAAAATAAAATTCCAAAGTCTAAAGAAAGAATAGTGATAGGATGATTATTTATAGGAGACCATATTCTTCATCACGTCCTAATGGGACACTTTCCCATTATGACAGAAAGGACATATTTGTAGATCTAAAAAATCCACATCTTAACGAGAAAGCAGCTCCGTTATGACGGGAAGAACAAATGTCTCATCTTCGTCACATATCCCGTCTTAATGCACCAGCTAACGAGGAAACTAGGCAATCCAACTTTAGTCTCGTTACATGTCCCATTCTGACAGGGTTCGGGATGATAAAATAGAGGCTTCAATTTTGCTCTCGTCACTAGTCCCGTTCTGACGAGCTTCCTGACAAGAAACCAAGGAGTTCAACTTTGCACATGTTACCTGTCCCATTCTGACGGGGTTCCTAACGAAGAACCAGGGAGTCCAACTTTTGCTGCCGTCACATCCTCGCTCTGACGCTGTTCCTGATGAGAAACCAGAGACCCCATCTTCTGCTCCGGTCACATGTCTCATCCTAACGAGACTCTTGACGTGGCGACAGTAACTCCCCGTTACATGTCCGGTCTTTACGACATTTCCGATGAGAAAAATAGAGGCTTCAACAACTAAGTCTATCACATATCTCGTCCTAACGGGACTCCTGACGAGAAACTAGAGAGTCCAACCTTTACTCTCGTTACATACTCGTCCTTACGCAGTTCTAGACGAGAAACTAGGGAGACCATTTTTTCTCCCGTTACATGTGCCATTCTGACTGGAAAATAGAGGGCTCTTTATTCAGTCACGTTACAAACCTCGTTCTAATGGCACTTCTGACAGGGAAAGAGGGAACACTTCAAGAATCCAAAAAAACCTTAGAATCAACTCCCCAAAGTACAACAAAGTTTTAAACACATAACCATACAAGAAATATCATTGAATATGGCGAACCTAAAACCTAACAACCCTATTACTTGGATTAGCTCAAGCACGTGGATAGGAGAAATAAGAGAGGTAGATAAGGAAGATGATAGAGGAGAAAATAGATCTCATCAACAGGATGTAGTAACTATGTTTATCATTAAGTATTATGTTATCATTATCTAGTAGTTTGAGTTATCAAGAAGGTAGTCTTTGTGTTTAGTCTATTTATAAAGTTAGAAGGCTAGGAGATGATTATGCAAAGATTTAATCAAATACGTATGTGTATCAGTGTCTCCTACCTTAAGTGGAGAAATTATCAATAACATTCCTAGATTTCATCACTACCATTGTCCACAACCATACATACCCTTGTTTGTACCTATCAATTAAGTTAACTGGCCAAGTGCATGCAAATCAATCACACCAGCCAACATCAAACAGATGCATTTTCAAATCTAGAAATCAAAATCGAAGATCTATAGAGAAAAATCAAAATTTTTTTGTCATGTGTATGATTTCAGCTTGAATACCAACATTATAATCACTCTACAACATAATTTAGGGCATGAAAATCTATAGAGAAAAGGCAAGAAGTGATGTACCTACCTTGCCAAAGTTCTTCCTCCTAGCTATCCTTTGATGGTCGAACCTCCTTTCTTTCTTCCTTTTTTTTTTTTTTTTTTTTGGGTCCTTGTCTTCTCCTTCATTCATTCATTCTTTTTTTCTTTCTCTATTTTCTCTCTTCTCCCTTGGTTGGTTAAAAATCAAAATGAAAGGCAATCAAATGGTCCTTCAACTTATTTCTTTTAGTTAACTAAGGTTAGTCTTACTTAGGTTAGGCTAAATCTAGTTCATTTAACCTTAGGGTTACCTAACTCTAGTTATTGTTAACCTTGGTTAATTAACCATAGTTAAGTTCTCATTATTACTAGACAAGTGTTAACATTCCATGGTTTAAAAATTTTCAACCATTCCATGCTTGACACTTGTCATGCTAGGTGTCATTTACTAATTGTGTAAAACAACAATGCTCCCTAGAGTTAGGACAACTTGCTAATGGTCTTCCTAACATCAGTGTGTGTGACAACTCAATAGAGTTAGGACGGCTTCTTGATGGTCTTCCTGGTAGTATTCTCTATAAGGCATCTTCTGTGAGTACAGTCCAGACAGTATGCTAATGGTTCATTTAATCGCGCTTTTAGCAGTTCCCTTTTTCTAGCAAAGTTAGGACGTTCTCCTTGATAGTTCTCTATGTAGGCTCTTTAAGTCTTTATCACAACTCACATTAGAATAATTTATGGTGGCCTTGCTGATAGTAGTACAAAAACTTAAAATCTAAGCCTACCTTTTTACACCAAAATACTTAGGTGATTAAAAGTTTACAAACCTTGTTTTAATCATCGAAATGAGCCACTATCTAAAACCTAATACTTTTAATGTAGTACATTGTCGGTCAAAATTCCTAGTTCACAAAGTAGAACATTTTTGCTCTATTTTTTTCCCCTTACACCTTTAAACACGTAAAACCATATCACTACAATGAAGATCTCTTGATTTTACTTTGATTCATCATAAAAATCATAGGCTCACCTTTGATCTATTCTCCCTTATCATAACCCTTCTTTCCAAGAACTATACTTTGCAACAGCAAGCTATTCTCCAAAATTCTCCTCATTTGCTTGATTTCTAGAAAATTGTAACTCTTCCGAAAATTAATTAAATAAGAGTGTTATCATAACTTCCCTGAACATATTTATTGATGAAATTAGTTGAAGACCTACTAGGCTCGCCTCATTAGAGGGTAATACAACGAAATAATAAAGCATCATATCATAACTTAGTAAAATAAAGTTAACGTTGAATATCACCAACTTGAATCTTAAAATATTACAACAAAAGTCTATTGTTCAAAATGTTGTTAAATACAAAGATAACAAGTCCTTAAGTGTACTCATGGCAACAACAGAACACCTGGTAATACCCTACAGAAACCCTATAAATGATTCACCCAACTTATAATCATTCGAAAGAATATTCGAGAACTGAAGGTCTACCTCCTCAAAAAATTAGCCTAGCAAGGTCCTCTATGGTTATCAACTTCCTACTCGATTCCCCAAGTTCCATCTTCTAAAGAAAAAACTAATTGTAAAAAAAGAATGTTTTTCAAGTAGAAAAGATAAAGCGTATGTCCTCGGCTTAATGAGTTTAGCACATTGGAAAACATGTTATCATGCAATGAACTCAACATTTTAATAAGAGAATAATAAACCACACACAAGATTATGCAATAGGGTTCTTGTTAGAATAATGAGGCAGAAAGTTATGTTAGTGCATTATAATATTAATATCTACTATTACATGTGAACAAGTCATAGCTACTATTCCATACAATCTATATGTACCCTTTACCTTCTTCTTGTGAGCTTTGTGTGTCCACGTGGGACATCTGGTACAGCATCAGTGTCCCGGCGAGGTACAATGGCCAACCACTACTTGTTTTCTAACCAAGTCTGGCCTCAGGTGATCCCCACAACTATTGATGCCCTAAGGCTTGATCCTATCTATGGATGTTTGCGGCAATCACTCTAGCCGTTGGATCCAAGGTAAACAACATTAAAATAAAACTAGACCATAAGGTCAAGCCCATATATTAGTATCAACATGCTCCAGATTCTTCATCCATATTTCCCATGGTAGCAATGTTATACAATGTAATTAATCATTTCTAACTTATAAAACTCACATGATGCATCATTCATTTTCCAAAAATTCCATTTACACAAAAGTAGAGTTCCTAATAATTATACAAAGCATTTCATGCGAGTATAAAGTATGCACATTTGATAGTAAAGTAGACATGCCATAAGGATTGATAAAAGATTTCTACATGAGTTTCACTCACCTTGATCATAGGAATCTCCTAAATATATGTCCTTTTACTCACCAACTTCTTCAACTTCAAAAAACCATAACATTAGAAGGTCCTATCGAGTTAAAAACTTGTCCTAAACCTCAAAACAACCAAAATGGCCAATATGGACCATGGATGATCGATCATTGAGCCGTGATCGATTAGCACTGCCCAATGCTGATCCTTGCATTATAAGTGATGAACAATGATCGACCAGGACACTATTCATCATCCCCAACCTCCAAAAAAACTCATTTTTAGCGCTAGTGAGTCCTTTATGGGCCATAAGACTCAAAAAGGTCACGCCTTTCACTCATCTAAGACCTTAAAACAACCAAAAGTCGAGATCATTATGCATCAAACCCATAAACGCTCACAACTTTTTAAACTTTCCTTAAACAACCACCCCAAAACTTTGGTGGACAGTCCATATCCACCTTTTAAGATCCTAAAGCTCGGATTAAAACATACTAAGACTATTTAAAACCATAAAAATAATAATAATAAAAAAAAAAAAAAGCAAGGATTTTTCATCAATAACCTTAAACCTAATACTTAAACCATGCCTAGAACCCCTTAAACAAGCTTAACACACACACAAACACAAAACTAACCATAGGAAAATAAAATGTAAAAACCCTAATATTATGAAACAAGAAGGTTCTTACCTTGTGTTGATCTCCCAAAAGCCTAAAAAAAGTCACAACCTTTCTTCATCTCTCACTCTCATTCTCTCTCTCTCTCCCTCTCCCTTTCCCCACCCTTGGAAGCCCTAACAAATCAAACGATCACTAAGGTTAGCCTAAGGATGATTTTATAGGCAAAACCTCGCATCTGGAAGTCTTGGACGTATTCAAGTCACATGCTGATTGGCTATGATCAATCATTGGGGTTTCTGAACCACCTATGATTGATCATAGGGGCTGTGATCAATCACTCAGGCGCAAGTGTCAATCCAAGCCCAGTTTTCCCATCCCTAATGCCAAACCTTGTTCCATATTAACCCATAAGTCCTAATTAAGAATTTTCTTAAGCTTAATTTAGAACGAGATACTATAGAGTGCACTCTCGAGCAAATGAAGAAAATTAAAAAGAAAGGGTTTCTTACGATATTTGGGCTAAGGTTACAGCAAAACAGAGTAAGAAAATTACTCCTTTGGCAATGGTAGTGAGGCTTGGACGGGTAGACTTTTTCCTTCTCTCAAGAAAATTGTTTTAATTTCTAGGCATTATTACGTATTGAACATTAAATCATGCATGAATATGGGGTCTTACAAAGTTATTTTACTTTGAAGGGATACTTAATTAGGTATATGAACTAGACTGGTACTTTGCAAACACACGCATGTTAACAAGTAGTAGTTAAATGATGACCTTTAATTTTGAAGTGATGTGATTGCATGACGTATTGATTAAGTAATCTTCAAAGTCGGTCTAGAATGTGCTTAACTTAGAAAAACACTATGACAGGGTGAAATGATGGGTAAGATTCAAGTCAATGTAAAACGATCTCCCCAACATGTTGAAGTCAATCTCTCTGAACTAAAAGGCTATGAAAAGTATGTCATTGTTGAACTTATCAAGGAAACTCAAAACATGATATCCGACAAGGCTTTGCCATGTGGCTCTAACAATTGTCGAGGTACGTTTATGAGCTCATGAAATCTACTTTTTTAACGTACTATCTAATTATTTATTTCCTTATTTATTACTTTGCATGGCAGCAATAATTCTTTATGAGGCAGACAATCTATCCACGGATGCCTTAATGTATATAAGGTGGATATTGGAAAGGTATAAAGGATGTAATAAGATTTTCTTCTGCTGCTCAGACGTTTCAAAACTTGAGCCCATCACATCACTTTGCACGGTTGTTCACCTTGTTCCATCTTCAAATAAAGAGGTCATAAATTTAATTAATTACTATCAAATTTTTAATGATTTTCCTGTTCCATCACAAATATCAATAGGATTTTTGATAAACTAGCACTTTCAGATTGTTCATGTTTTGGAATTCATATCTAATCAAGAAGGCATAGAATTGCCACATCAACTGGCTAAAAGGATTGCTGAGAAGTCAAAGAATAATCTCCGCCAAGCCTTTCGTTCATTTGAGGCCTCTTGGAAAAATAAGTGAGACTAATTAATTAATGCATATTTGTTTCAGCCAGTGTCAATATCTTTAGTTTTTACTTTTCCCTTTCCTCATAATTACCATGTTTGAATTCCAAATTTCCTCTACTTGCAGTTATCCCTTTAAACAAGATCAAGTAATTTTGACTGGATGGGAGGATGATATTGCTAATATTGCTAAGAACATAGTTGAAGAACAAAGCCCAAAACAGTAAGTGCACTATTTGTTCATAATTAATAGACTTTCAAAACTGCAAAAACTTTAAACTGTCAATTACAGTCCCATCAAATTATAATGGATCGAAATTTGCATGTGTATGTTGATCATTATTATGTAACCCAACTTGTGTTAATGTGATTTTGATCTAAAAATAATTAGTTTCCAAATTACAAGCTTTCTTTTTAAGAAAATGTTAATTCCTTCTCTCATTTATTCATAGGTTATACATAATTCGTGGGAAGCTTCAAAATTTAATGGAGCATGATGTATCCCCAGACTTCATATTCAAGGTATGAATATTATTGTATCCAAAACTCTAGCATAAGCGCATATATATATATATATATATATATACTTTCTTGGATGAATAAAAGGTACTTATCATAATACTCAGTCTTTGGTAGAAGAACTGAAGAGGTACTTACCTGAGGAATTGCAGCAACGAATTGATAATCTGCATCAGGAATACAGGGTATGAATGCAAACTTTGTTCTTTATATTTTGCAAAGTGGATAATTAATGATCTCTTCTTCTCTTGTGTACAGAGGACTGATGAAGGTGTGTTTGAAAGTGAGAAACCATCAATGAGAAGGAATGTTCTGCAATTCCCGAGAATCGAAGGTAAAACAAGCCAACCATATCATATGTCATGTTATTCTTGTTGTCTCATCTTCCAAATTTATCATTTTATCATGATCTAGATTGATAATTCATCCCATTTTCCATTTCTTTAATGTTTTCCACTTTTTTTTCTTTTCTTTTGTGGCCACATATCAAAATTAGTTAATTTAATGAGATGAAATAATGAGCTCCTACAAAAGAAAAGAATTGTACCAAAGATTTCATTTATTCTGTTCATTTTCTTCCACAGAGTTTATAGCCAGATTCATGAGCTGCTACAAGTCATCAATCACAGACAACATAATTGTGCAACATGAAAGTACACTGCATAAAAGGACTTCTTACTTATCCTTACCCAACCAAACCATCTCTAGGAGATATGAATCTTGATGTTACTATAAAATCCTGCTCAATTTGTTTGGCAAGCTTGAGATCAAGACTTGAAAAATAAGAAATGATTCATAGAATCGTTTGTTTAAGCATAATGTATGTTTTTACAAATCATATATTTGGAAGTGTGAAATTTGATATATTCTACATGTACGATTGTAAGTTGATACCAAGCACATGGAAAACATGTAGAGACTATGATGCGATATACAAATGCTTTGTGTAAGAATTTTTTATTTTAGTAGCAAACACCCGTAGAAGTCGCAACTAGAGAATAATTGGAAGGATAAATTTTTCTTCCAAATAGATCTATTAAATTGATATTTTTTCTTAGACACTTGTGAGAATCACATGCTAAGGACACATGTCAATTTAATACATTAGATGGAGGAATTTCCTCCAACATGAATCGAAAGAAAACTTTGTCCATTTTGTAAAGGATATTGCACATGACAACCAAAATCATCAACATATAATGTTAAGGTGATGGAGACTTATCCTATTGGGGATTGTGCGCTAAATCCCAAAATAAATTTACATCAATTATTTTGTTGGCATTCATAGTTTGTAATGAATACAAGTTGTTATTCAGTAATTGAATTATTTGAGTATTGGGCATATATTATTTTTAAATGCTTGTTACTATTGTATGAGTTATGCATGTGAAAGGTCCTTGGATTACAATGAATACGGACTATGGGTGTGAGTAACGGGATTATCACACAAGGTCTTAGTCCATAATCCTTGTAATCTTAAACTTAGAATAAGTTCGCACTCGGTAATGAAATTTGGCATTCCATTTGTGAAAGACTGTTACACTTCGAATCTTAAATTATCTACCTTAATCAAGCGAAGCTGGAAGCTTAGGTTGATGTGTAGGTGTTATGCACTAAATGGACCAAGGAGTTGTCTTTCAACAAAATATTCAATAGTAAAGACAATAACTCTTAAAGAATAATTACGATATTGATTCTAAATCTTGAAAGGATTGTGTACTCAGATGTGAAATGGAGATTGCTTTGTAGCATTGTGAGAAAGCTTTTTTTCTCAAAAAGGAATCGAAGTCCATTTGTTTAAAAGGATAAGAAATTTTCCCTTGAGATAGATTTTATGGACTGAATTATTTTCAATCCCTAGAAAGGGCATTTTAGTTAGGCAAACCAAAATATTGTACAATAGATTAAATTTTCACAAGAATAATTTTGGAAAGACAATCCAGTCAAGGCATAGTAGTGAAGTGAGTGGTCTTTTCAAAATAGAGGATACATAGTTCAAATCTCATGTGTCGCCAGAAAATGTTTATCACTTTTTAGACAAAATTCAAACCCTTGTTCCCTGATTCTTAGAGAGAAATATTCACACACCCATTCCTCCCCAATTGTCCAAGAGATTTATTAGCAAAAGTAACAATCCTGTAGGTGTTTCACATTTTACCGCAATGCCAAGACACTGGCTTTTTCTTTAAGGATCAAGAAGCAAGATATCATTTGATCTCCACCAAAATGCACACATGATCTTTGATCAACTAGCTTGTCATCGAGAGAGGTGATGCCATGAATAATTAAAAATTTCAGACATATGGGGTCAATTTGCAAAAAGATCAAAAACAAAATTTCAAGCTGAATAGGCATGAGACACTTGAAGAAAAAGTGTATCCTAGTTTTGAAACTTGTGCTATATGGGGAATGCCTTTGACAGATTGGCAACGAAGAAACTTACTCAAAAAACACATCACATGTAGGAAAGCAAATCAACCATGTTCACAGTTACCTACCTAAATTAATAGGCAAATAATTAGCTGTTTTACCCGCAAGTGCACGAGGTCAACACAGTAGTATAGTGTGCAAATAAGGGGTCATTCCCATGAGGATTGCTGAATCTTGTCTAAAATCAATTCCCAAAGCAAAAATAAAACAAGAGATTGGATTCAAGTTGATAATGATAAAAAAGGTAGGGCTTTGATATCCACCACTAATTATATTTAGCTAATATATCAATATGCCAATGTTTTGATCATGTTATGAATATCTAATGTTTTTCAACCTAAGGGCATTGGTGTCTACTCCTTAAGCTATTGATTTCCCTAAGCAACAAATTAGGCACGGGTGTCTACTCTAATTCTTTTCTTTCTTAAAGGATTTAGCATGGGTCTCTACTAAGTTGTTCTTTAAGAAAGCGTAAAACTGTGGAAATCGACAAACACATGACGCCTAGGGCATGGGTGTCTACTCTCAGTTCCCCATGTTGATTAACCCAAGAACCCGGTGTGGATTTCTTTTGTTACTTATGTTAAACCCAGGACTCGGTCATCCAAATTAATTTAACTAACTAGTCCATACCACATGCACATGTTGATCAGGCACACACATATGAGGAATTCATGAAATCAGGAATTAATCAATTTAGATATCACAACAAGATCATCACAAGGGCACCAATATTGAATATCAACTAAACATAACTAGGGCTTCAATCTAGCCCTACTAATTAAATTAGTTACACATGAAGTTGATGTTAAACATCTTCATAAAATAAAATAAAAGAAAGGAAAAGAATAAACCCGAAACTAGAACTTGAAGAGCTTCAATTCTTCTCCTTCCCAAGCCTCCTTATTCTAAAGGCTTAAGGATCTATTTATAGGCTTTAGAAGTCCTTGACAAACTAGTAAACCTAGGAATTTTCATAGGGTTTTAAACCTATTACAATTGGGAGTTGGAAAACCCTAATATGGAAATACTAGCATTCTGGCCGCAGCTTTGATGTGTCTCCTGTGCACGGGTGCGCTCGATCGCAACCCGTGTGCGCTTGATCGCAGGTCTGCGATCGATCTTGTGTGTGTGGTGCTCGATCGTAGATGGCCGCTTCATGCTTTTTCTTCTCTGGTACTGCACGCGATCGCAGGTTCCCTGCGATTGATCGCAGTGTTAGGGGCTCTAACTTTTCCCATTTTCTCTCTTTGAGCCCAAATCTTTTAGTTTTACTTCATTTTCTTCCAAAAGTCTACAAAAATATGGAAAACACAAAAAGGAATTAAAATGGCCTAATTAACTTAAACCAAAGGATTAAAACATGTAAGTTAAGGGCTGAAAATATGAATATTTTAGCACTTAACACACCCCCAAACTTACATATTGCTAGTCCCTAAGCAATAGACAACTAAAAACCAAAAGTGAAAAACTGTGAACAAAAAGATAAATCCATCTTTCATGGGATGTACGATTGCATTTAGCATATGCAACAAGCCTTTTAAACCTCAAGAAATTCCCCAGAGGACGAGTGAAGTCTCGTGAGGGTTTTCCAAAAATGTTACCCACAAACATCATGCACAGTTCATGTTATCCCAAAAATTAAGTATCACTTCAAGATTATGATTTTCATTCATAAGCAAGCTTAAAAAGATGAACTCCATTTTCACAATGAATTGGAACCTCAAAATGCAATTACTTACAAAGGACATGCTCAATCATCACAAGTTTGAAATTTGTGTTCAGTAAATTAGCACAAAATAATGAGGCTTCCAAATCTTTCCAACATGTAATGTCTCCATCTCTCAAAATTCACTAGAATCCCTATTAGAATGAACAACCATGGCATATTTCTTTTTCTCTCTCTTTTTTTTTTTTTGTTTTTTTTTGTTTTTGTTTTTTTTTTTTTTTTTGGTCAGGTTGTGCAATGTTTGGTTCCTTTAAGCTTTCTAATTGTCCCTTGTAGTGAGTGTTATGTCAATGACTCCCAAACCAGATGGTTTTAGGGCATTAGGTGTAGAGACACCCCTAAGGACCTACTAACTCGAGTCAAAGAGGATACAAAACCAAACTAACCATGACATTGATCAAATCAAAAATTTTCACCTTTTGACGTGAACACTCAATGCTTTGGGGCAAGAGGTCCAGTTACTCAGTGAAAAGCCCATCAATGAACATTTATTTTATATATATATATATATTTCACAATATAAACGCCACAGTGTCATCTAATAAGTCATCCAATTTCATCCAAGATACAGAAACACACATATCAAACCTCATGTCATACCTCACAGATTATGTGCTAATGTGATTGTGTGATCAGATCAAACATGTGATTTTTCAACTGTCCCCAATAAGTAACCGAACTGACAGATTCACTCATCAGATCATGTGTTCAAAATTTTAAGCACACTGATGAATTCAAGTCCCAATTCTTTTAGTTCAACTTAAAATTTTAGGGCAAACATGAACATGCATAAAATAATAATAATAATATTTTTTGAATAAACAAACAAACACACAAACAAATAACTTGAAATTGGGACAAAGTGTGTGAACAATCATGTGTGCCCATACCCCCAAACTTAAATGACACATTGTCCCCAATGTGTCTAAGTAAAGGAAAGAGTGTACCCGGGAGATGGTCAACATTATCTTGGAAAGCATGGCTCATAGCACACTTGTCCCTGCAAAATAAGAAAACACAAAAACAAGTAAAAAAGAACAAAACTAAAGATAAATAAAAAGATTAACTGAAAACACACTTAAACAAAACAAAATAAAAGGATAGACTATGGGGTGCCTCCCATGTGCGCTAAGTTTAACGTCTTCATCTAGACGGTGGTCCCTGCTCAATGTTGCCCTGAAGAAGATGCTCCTGCTGATAGTGGTGACAACCGGCTGAGAATGGACTGCATCAATTCTTCTAAGGCGCCAAGGCGTTTGTCCATCAATTCTTTATTTTCCTGAGCCTCCTTTCTTTGGTCACCCAACTAACTCCGAAGGCCCGCTATTTCTTCACTAAGTGTGCGGTTTTGTGCTTCATGAAAAATGGTCGGGGCCTCTTCCTCAGCTGCAAGTTCATCTTTGGCCATCGATTTGGCCTCACTCGCTTCACCACTAGCTGTTGGTGCTGGGGGTACCCGGGGCATTTGGGAGCAGCTCTTGTTCCATTGGCGGATGCCAAATATGGGAGTAGTAGTGACTGGCTCATCAGCTGCGGTGCCCTTGATGCCCTTTTTTCGAAGAATGTACGTGATTAGGTATGGGAAAGTTAATCCCTATGAATGAGTGGACTCCGCTCCTCCAATGTGCACTCCATTCCTGAATTTCTAAATTTGGTTCCAAATAATGTCAGGAATGGAGTACCAGGCATTCTTGTGGAAGGCGTAGAGGGTTTGGAGAAATTGATCACACCTCTGAGTCTTGTGTCCCAAGGGGAAGGCATTGCGGTGCAATATGGAGTCCACAAACCAAAGCCATTGAGGTAGCTTGGATCGGCTGCCGGCATTATGATGGGCATCGGCATATTGCCCTTGGCACATGTCCTCAATGATTTTCGCCACATAGTATCGGGGCGGCGGTTGCTCGGCAAGATGTGCGGTTTTTGGGGGATTCTCATCATTGCATTGAAAGGCAGCGGCAATGTCGGCCCGTGTCATGTCAACAACTTGGCCTTGCACCTTGGAAGAGAGGACAGTTGGCCTGTCACAATCATGGGATAGGCGGGCATAGAACTTGATCACCAGCTTCCGGTAGGCAGTTGAGGTGACCGGCTTCAAAAGTTTCTTGAGCCCCCTTCGCTTGAACTCGGCGACCACCCATTAAGTCGCCTCAAGATTTTGGAAATATTCGTGGATGGCGAAAGTGGTCTCAAATAGCAGTTCCCGCTCATCAAAAGTGGGCGGGGGAGAAATAACTTGGGCCTCGAACCCCCGGGAAGATGAAGCTCTCGTTCTTGGCATTGTGAGCTTGATTGGGGACTTTTGGCAAACACCCGGTGTGCACTGCAGATGGCCAAATATTGCAAAACAAGACAACTCCTCTTAAAACCCCGTGCGAAGAAAAGAAATTCCCAACACAGAGGCAATGTGGGTGGATGAACACCCACAATTGCAAAAAGAATGAGAAAAATTGGAGGTTGGGGGAGTGATCGGAGATGTGGTGTTGATGTGCGAAGGAAAAACGGGTTGTGTGGTTGTGTGGTGGCCGTAGGGTAGAGTGGGGCCGTACAAGTGCAGATGTGGTGTGGTAGTGGTGGTTCAAGGCCGGTGGAAATGAGGAAAAGTGGTGGTGCTTCGGTGAACTTGTGGGTGCAGGTGATGGGGACTTGTACGGTGTAGGAGAGTGTAAGGGGAATAGGGAAGAAAGTGACCTAAAATAAGTCACGTGTCTTGTTGTCCAAGTGCGCTCGATCGCACTCACAGAATGTAAAACAGTCAAAATTTGGTTATTGGGCTCGATCATACTCAGAGTGCGTTCGATCGCAGTAACAGAATGTAACAAAAACGACTAGTGACTTGAAACACTCAAACACTAAAGTAAAATAAAACACAAAGTAAAACAAAAACAAAATATAAGTAAAACAAAATATAAAAAAGATATGCTATGAGGTGCCTCCCATGAGCGCTAAGTTTAACGTCTTCAGCCAGACGGTGGTACTTTAAACTTGAAGCACCAATCTTTCCTTCTCTTGCACCAAAGGGAATGAATTCTTTCAGCTACAAGGAAATTCCAGATGTCTATAAATCGGGGAGGACCATTCTGAGTCTTTTCAAACAGTTCCTTGTCCGAAAGGGAATCATGAACTGGAATAAAATAAGAAGAAAACTCAGGGAGCTTTTCTATCTTGATGTCCTCAATTTGCTCAGCACATAACCCCAGCAGACTTCTCTCTTCAACTCTTGGTAATTCGAGAATAGGAGCTGATGTTGATGAAGTCTCAATGCTCTCTTCCTTTTCCCGATGTGGTTCCTCTAGAACCTCAGTTTGCTCATCCTTCCTCTCTTCCACCTTGTTGTTCTCAGGAGTGGAATCCAATAAGGCCTCAGCTTACTCACGTATCTTGTCAAGGTCCAGATCAAATTCAAAATGTGCAAAGCATTCTGCCAATGGATCCTCCAAATTTGGCTCACTACACATCTTAGCTTGCTTGAGGAATTTGTCAAGATCCAGGTCACATCCAATTTGATCAAAACGCTCTCCCACCAGATCCTCAAGACTTGGCTCATTAGAAGTTTCAGCATACTCAAGTAGCTTGTCGAGGTCAAGGTCACCTCCAAATTCATCAAAGCACTCTCCCAAAGGATCCTTAAGACTTGGCTCACAAAAACTCTCCTCAACAGTTTCTTCATTCCTCAGTGTGGTGGTTGTTTGCTCATGATAGTAAGTGCACTCATCCTCCATGTAGTGCTCATTAGGATTGACCACCAATTGACTTTGACACTCTTCTTCTTCTTCTTTAAATGTATCTGATTGTTGCTTGAGGTGGGCCTCCATCCATTCAAATGATTGCTCTCTTTCCACCATGCGGTTAAGATGAGCCGCCACATCTTTTGTAAAGTCAGCATACTATTTTTCTAAAGCAGCAACTGCTTCTTCTAAGGCATACCTTTTTGGAGGAGGTGGTTCTTCTTGATATTGTTGATGTGGAGAAGAATTCAAATGATCATATATGGGAGATGGCTCCTCTTCTTGGTATTGTGGAGGCCAGTAGGTGGAAGATGGCTCCTCTTGATATGCTTTGAGATTATTGCCTTTCGGTTTGAAGTAGGTCTTCATTTCCTCAGATGCTTGCTGTGTAGTCTTAATCAATCTGTTTGCCATATCTATAAGAGAAGGTGGTTTAGCTTGACATTGCTGTTGTGGAGCTGATTGAAAGGAATATGCATGATCATAGAATTGCTGATATGAGTGATGTTGCAGTCCATAAGATTGTTGAGCATGAATTTCGGGAGCTTGAGCTTGCCATGAGAGATCTAACCGTTGACTCCATGTTGGTGTACAAGAATCAAAATAGCGGCTGTTCCCTGGTCTAGAATACAATGTGTTCTTATGCCCAAAAATTTTGTTAGAAATTTGTCTTATTGACGGACATTCTCTAACATGGTGATAAGGGTCGTGGCATAAAGAACATGCTCCATGGGGCATCGGAATGCCTCCCCACATATGTGAAATTAAAAATAAAATAACAAAAAATTAAAAGGGAAATTAAAAAAAAAATTTCAAAGAAAACTTACTAATATGCAAACTCGAAT
>NC_142495.1:10629407-10736945 GCF_965113065.1 Corylus avellana | reverse complement strand
ATCAAAGGTTGCCACCAAACACAAATCGGACAAGAAGCAGATTCCAACAGCTTCTAGTGGTGCGAATTGTGCTGAAAAGAAAGCATGTAAAGTTATGAAGAGAGCCATGGATGACAAACTAGTATTGATGCCTTCGAATAGCATGAGTGGCAGGAATGGTGATGAGAAAAAAGAAAGACGTGTGATGTCTGCACCACACCAAAACAAGACGCCTATGTAACAAATAGGGTCCACCAATGGCTGTTCTTCCCTGGAAAAGGCTATAGATAAGAGTTGTCCAGAAAAGCTTCAGATGGATGAGGAGTTAATAGAGTTGAAACTTGAAGCCACTAAAAGGAAGCTACATGAGAGGTATCAAAAAGCTCAGAATTCCAAAAGGAAGAAATGGCCACAAATGGAAAACCAATTAACATTCAGAAACCAAACAGCAAGAAAAGGCAAATGAAACATAGCAACAAAATCTTCTGGATCAATAATATATGTCGCAATTCCCTGTTTCATTACTTGGAAACAGAGAGAGGGAAAACCAAGAATTTTTTTTAAAAAAGTGACCAAACAGCCAGAAATTAAAAGCGAGAGAAGCAGAGCAATGAAATCTTCATGACCAACAATATTCGAAACCCACGCTCTGTTTGGATGATCGGAAACATTAAAAATAATAAAAATAATAAAAAAGACACCTCGCAACCGACTTATTTTCTCGCTATTTCCAAGAAACCAAATAGAGAGGAAAAGCGAAAGGGGAAACATGAATTGTTCTTACATACCTTAAACGTTCTTGGAGACGAAACCTAGGGGTGCAAAGGCGGTTACGGTTAGCGGTTAGTGGCAATAACCGCTAACCGTAACCGCCTTAGCGGTTAGTAGATTTCACTAACCGCAACCGCTAACCGCCTAACGGTTAGCGGTTAGCGGTTAACCGCCGGTTAGCAGTTAGCGAAATAGATAACCGCCCACTAACCGCTTTTTTTAAATTTGGCTTCTTTTTTTTGCTTTCTTTAGGGCTATTTGGGCTTTTTTTTACCCTCATTTTTTTTTCTTGTATTTTTAATATCTTCTTGGGCTCAATTGCTATAAAAAGAACCCATATTGAAAAATCAAAAATATTTACCCAAAATTTATATTTACTTGTACTTTAAAAAAATTTCCTTAAATATTAAATCATAACCGGTTAACTTTAAACAAAAAAAAAAAAAAAAAAAAAAAATTCAACACAACATACAAAAAAAAAAGTTCAGATTTTAGACAACTGTCACAACATATAAAAAAAAGTTCAACACAAAGCATATAAAATAAGTTCAAAAAATGGTTAAATTTCTTTTTCTAAAAAATGTTCAAAAAATACATTAATACTTCAATTGTGATTATAAGTAACACATTGTTGAATCTAATGTCAATTACTTAATTTTATATTATATAATTATATAGTCTCATTAAATTACATCATATGATTCATATGATTAATTATTTAAATTCTTATCATATTTACTTATAATCTTTTTTCTTTGAATTGAACTTAATATCTAATGGTAAATGGTAATGTTCAAACTCCTAAATCCTAAATTCCTAAAGTATCTAATAATGCTTTAATTAAATTGTAGACTTGTAGTTATAAGTAATATATTGTTTAATTCAATTGAATCAATTGTGATTATCATTGTACATGAATCATATGATTAACTTGTAGACTTATGACTTATGAGTTATGTCATATTATATATGTATTATTTATTATTATATAATCATATGATTTAATGATCAAGTCATCATGTGATATAATCATATCAATTATAGTGATAATATATAAATTACTAAAATTATAATGATAATACATTAATACTTAAAATGTGTTTATAAGTAACACATTGATCATTGTTTAATCCAATGTCAATTACTTAATTTGATATTATACGAATCACATCATCATTGTACATTAATAATATGGTTCACTTGAAGTTTTGAATAAAGTATTTGAATTGTCATTGAATCATATGATTAAGTATTGATATTATACATTTATATTATTCATATACATATGTAGACTTATATAGACTTATAAGTTTATAACATATATTGGAAATAAGTCTCTAGATATTTAATTGTTGTATTAGTATGAATTGGTATACTTATGAGTTATGTCATATTATATATGTATAATTTGTTATTATATAATCAAATGATTTAATGATCAATCTCATGTGATATAATCATATAAATTATAGTGATAATATATTAATACTCAAATTGTGATTTAATTATTTTTTAAAAAAAATTGTGATTTAATGATCAAGTGATTATATGATATAATCATATAAATTATAGTGATAATATATTAATACTCAAATTGTGATTTAATTATCAAGTGATTATGTTATATGTATAAATATTTTTATAATTATAATTATAAAAATATATTATATAAAAAGACGGTTAGCGGTTAGCGGTTACGGTTAGTAGACCCAATAACCGCTAACCGCTAACCGCTAGACGGTTATAGTGGTTAAGCGGTTAGCGGTTAATGCGGTTAGGCGGTTAGACGGTTAGGCGGTTGGCAGTTATAGCGGTTAGCGGTTAGCGGGCGGTTTTTAGCCGCCCGCCTTTGCACCCCTAACGAAACCACTTGATTCTTGAGATAGCGTTGTGATCCTACGTGTCCACAATGGACACATAGGATCAAAAAATTGGATTGATATGGCATAAGATGAAACGGTGTGTTTCAATGAGACTAATGTCTGTTAACCCTTTGGAAAAAAATATAACAGTAGGGATTTTATTGCGTGTTCGATTAACCAAGGGAGTAAAAATTCCAGAGAAAAAAATTGAGGGATTCTATAGTTTTGGCACATTGACTCGGGAACTTATAATATATTTACCCTAAAGAATTTAACAATGAAATAAATAAATAATTCAACAAATTTAATTATCATTTAAAACATATAAAACTGAACAAGCCAAATTGATTTTCTCCTTACTAAAAGCAACAAGTGAGTCATCTAGACTCAAGCATGATATCCACATAATAATTTGTAAAAGTGTTGTTATGAACTTCATAATACACCTAATGTTACTCTTAAACAAAACTATAATAGAAAACAAAATTTGGGACTAAATCAAAAATCACAGAAGCAACAAGACCCAAGTAGGCAAGTTCAAGCTCTCAAGAGAAAGAAAAATAAGTCGGTTGTGGGGAGGAAGAGGCCTCTTCCTCCCCCTAGTAGCAGTGCTCGGTGTCTTCTTTATAGTCTTTTCCTATCTCCGTTTTGGTGGTTTTGTTTTAGATCTAGTTTTTAGATCTAGATCTAGATATAATTCTTGATACTCAGATATACTTGTCCCGACTTGCTTCTCCGCTTTCCATTGCTTTTGCACCGATCACTCAATGGAGTCTCCCATGTCGAAGCGTGTTTTTCCCGTGCCGGAGTGTGTTTCTCAAGCACCGACGCGTGGGTCTCACACGCCAAGGCATGTCTTCTCAGTGATATCTACAATGTCATACTCCTCTGCTGCTGCTTCTGGTAGGGTTTTGTTGTTTTTAGTTTTTTGCTTTGATTTATTTTTTGTTCTTTTGTCCTGGCTTTTGAGTCGACGACGTGAGTTGACTCCTGACCTTTGGGGCGAGGAGGATTAGATCAATGTGAAGGATTATCTCTCACGATTGGAAAATAAGTTTTGAGAATTTAGGCTACCCATATCTTAGATATAGTCTGCCAGGAGAAGATCTATTTCATAACTAAAGTTTTAAATAGCTTAGCAGAAATTGATATCATAAATAGGATTTGATTGTAAGAATTTTCTGATTGTATCTATGACTTTGTTATTTCATAGCAAATGGCTATGTTTTATCATAGTCTTATTTAGGCAGAGATATTATGATTTTATTTCATTGTACATATTTTAAATACTAATAATGACAACATTAACTATTGTGGTAGAAAATGTAAAGAAATTTAACTCACCTGCATGTTGCATACAATCATAACTTACCACTCCACCAAGCTACAAAGCTTAACCCAATTCTGATCATTATCTAAATTTTGATGCATGTTAGTTATAACTTTAGCATCCTTAAAATATTTGATTCATATTATTTGCTTATCTACATACAGTCAATTTTTACTTATTTAATATTCTTCCAAGTCTTCAGAATATTTAAAAGTTAATAACTAGCTCAGGTAACAAAGGAAAGGTTTATTGAGCCACTATCACTAGGGTCAACTTGATAGATCTTGAGGCTTAAAGCGATAAATTTAAGTAGGTTTATTTTAATATTAATTACGTATTTTTTATTTTATTTTTTACTTAAAATTGCTCTTCTCGCTTTTTGGGTTACAAAATTACTAGTAAAATTTTTATATTCAAGTTTTTCTAAAATTTCATTTTCAATTGATAATATGGCTAATCTACTTAATCTTTCTTGTTACATGTTTCGATCTTAGGTAGAATTTTGTCAAATTTAAATTTTGAAAAATTTATTTCTACATAAGCAATTGTAATAGATATGAAATGACTAATTCAATGAGCTAAATCGTAGGCATACGGAAATCATAAAACTATAGAAGAATTCAATTTTTATCATAATACTATAAAAAATCGCACTAGAAAAAAAAAAAAAAAAATTGAAAATTATGGGGTGGAATAGAGATCAACTTCTTCTATAGTTTTAGCAAGGTTACTAGCAATTCTCCCAATTCAGTTAATTGGTAACTAACTCAAAGAGTCGCCCATTAAACATACTCAGAGTAATTGTAACAAAAGGTGAAAATGACAAATATGGGATATCTAAAATAAGTCATCATGCATGCATATGATATCATCAATTACAGACGGGAAGCTACTAATTGAAATATAGTTATTCTAATCAAACCTAAGTACAATAGTCCATAGACTTCTTTTCCTTAAAGGTCCTCTTAAAACAAATAACCTGATAAGCTGCAAAAACTGAGTAAATCTAAGACTTAATAAGTAAATCCCACAGTTGAGTATGAAATGAGCTCTGGTTTGTAAGCAGTAATAGAAATGTATTTATTTCAGTAAACAATTGAGGTGATGCCTCTGTTATCACACCATTAAAATATAATTATAGTTGTGTAGGTGTAATCCCAGCAACAATCGCCTATAAGTTTTAATGCAGAAAATTAATGTTTGAATAAATCATAACTATCATGTATGGTTTACCCGAGATATTACACATTTTTAACAGAGTTGACACTGTTCCTAGGGACCTATAATACAACACTGACGCACGAGCTATTGTACACTACTATTCATAACACTAGCAGCTCAACTGAGTTCGACCTCAGGTGGACCACACTACTATGTACGTCTTTGTAATGACCCGCCACTCACACATGGCTACATCGGTTACAAAAGAACCATTGAATCAAAGGACCATATCATACATACATTTGACCATAGAATCAAGTATATATAGTATAGTAAGTCCATGACCATTATACCGAACGTACCGTTGTACCATGTCATACAATGCATCTTATTAATCAGTTATTAAGACAGTTATCAAGTTGCATAAAAAGATTATGCTCATAACATACGTGTGCTCAATTAGTTGACTTATTGTATGTTTTTAAGGAAAACAGTTGTAAGTATTAACTTACCTCGTACGCTCACTTGATTCCCCCAATATTTTTGGACTCCTACTATAACAAAACACAGATTATCGTCTTGCATAGTATTAGGGTGTCTATTCTAAACACACAAAGTCATATCGAATAACAAACTAGCTTAAGGTCACAAAAATCTTATTTTCACCCATTCTGGACACTGTTCAAGTGTTCTGACTTAAGCTAAACGTTTGGTGATAATGTAGAGAACGTTTCGCTAGTGGTCAGAATGCATGCAAAGCTCGTATTCCAAATCATCACGTAACAATACTCATATTAGGTTCTTAATGAGTACATTACATGTAAACATAGCAAATCATAATAGCATGTAAACCTAACACTACAAAAAAAATCCACTTTAGTGATGGTTTTGGGCTAAAAATTGTCACTACATAAGTAGTGAGGTTTAATAGTGACTCTTCCTAAGGGTAGTGAAACAAGGGTAGGGAAATGAGAAAATGTGTCAGTTTAGGCAAAACGACACCAATTAGTGATGGTTTGTCCAAACCGACACCTTTGGTTTTTTTTTTTTTTAATATATATTTTTTTCCGAATTTTTTTTCTTTACAATTTTTTTTTTCCAGCATCTTGCACAGTGCAAGAAGCTGGCAACTTCTTGCACAATGCGAGAAGCTGCCTGCCTCTTGCACGCCAGCTTCTTGCATTGTGCAAGAAGCATGCACAATTCAAGAAGCTAGCAAGATCTTGAATGCAACATCACAACTTAATGCAACTCAACACATGGGTTATATTGGCAACTCAATACAACTCAATACATGGGTTATATTGTCACAATTCAACTCAACTCAACTACAAATGTAACAAATACATGCTTCATTCTAGCTAATTGTCACAACTCAACATATGGGTTCAATGCAACACAACATCACATCACAACTCAATACTCAAGTTCAAACTCATAAATAATATAGGTTCAATGCAACACAACATCACATCATAACTAAACATCACAACTCAATACTAAAGTTCAAACTCATAAATAACATCCAACTCAAGACTCAAGTTCAGCTCATAACTAATATAAAAAACAACACTCAAGTTAAACCCATAAATAATATCCAAAACAACATAGTAAAAGTTTAATCTCATAATATGTATCCAAAGCAATACTCAAGTTTAATCAAAGGAATAAAATAACCCAAACAAAGTATTAAAAGTAATACAATCACAAAATCTTGATGCACTTCCAACTTGCTAGCTGACTCCTAGACCAACAGCTGTTAACGATTATCTGCAATACATTGAAAAAGAAAAAAACCAAGAAATCTTAAACTTCATAATAGTTTAGCTAAAGAACTATGGAAAATGTATCTAATTTCATATATGTCAATAAGACGGATATATTCCATCGAGATGGGGATATATACGTACTTTATGATGAACCACGAGAAATGTGTGTAGCTCCGTTCATCCTCTGCAGTTGCAGTTCCACACCTGCATTTATTACTTGATCCCTTAAGTAACAACTATTAAAAAAATGCAACATATTTTTTAAGAACATAACAAACAGTCTTCATCTTCAGCCCATTAAGTTCAAGCACATGCATAATAAATAAGTCATTGTATTATTTGCATCATAGACTTACTAGATAATGTGTATATACGTACACTAAATACTACCTTGTATTATTTGCACCATTAATTAACTAGTGTATATGTTACCTTGTACTACTATTCATCTATCTCATAAGGGTGAAATTAAGACTGTTACCTAGACGACTGGCCACTGATAATCTCGCTCTCACATGGCCGGGAGAGTACTCTGTGTCTGACATTGAAAATTGGCTGCTAGTTCCTGTATTAGCCATAACAACTTCAAGCATCTTCTGCATCTGCAACATATCCTCTTGTTGTTTGTGGATGAGTTGATGTTGTGACTCGTAGAGTTGCTGCTGTGACTCGTACTATTCTACATGTGCCTGGAACCGTTCCTGCTGTGCCATCAATAATCCCTTCAACATACCAATCTCACCTAGTAAAGTAGAAACCTGTGAGTCTTGCGATGATGGCCTAGTCAAACGACTGCTAGATTTGTGCTGTAGTTCCCCAGGTACCCCTCATACACAGCCGGAGTGTTTCGGCTTCCCCATAGCAATCGCATACACGTCGTCCTCTAACCATCGTATTGATCCCTCTGTCAAACTGGATGTTGCAGCAGTGTAATTTGGCATCAATTCCCTCATCTTCAGGAAGGACCATCACAAATAATACAGGACCCCTTACATCCATAATTCGTACCCAAACCCCAAACCCCAGCAGGAAAAAAAAAACCCCAAACCAACAAATTAAAGCTCCATAACTAGCTGAACCCTAAACCAACAAAATTTACACTGAATAACCTCAAATTGATGATCATCAAGCGAAAACCCTAACCCCAGCATGACAAAAAAAAAAAACTCAAACCAACAAATTAATGTACATATATACCAGTACTGTGATGAGGAGGTCGGCTAGAGGGGGGGAGGAGTTCGATCGGTACCAGTAGAGCGAGGACGGCCGACTGAGAATGCTGCACCGCGGTGGAGAAAGATTAGTGAGCGAGGACGGCCTACGGGGGAAGAGGTCAAATGGAGAAAGAGGGAGCTGAGAGAGAGAGAGAGGGAGTTGAGAGAGAGAGAGAGAAAGAGAGAGAGAGTGTGTGTGAGAGACAGAGAGAGAGAGAGAGAATGTTGTTTAGAAGAGAGAAGAGAAGAGTTGAGGGGGAGAGAGGCGCGGGATCGAGGTACACGATGGGATGAGGTTAGACGGAGAAATTAAGAGGGAGCTGAGAGAGAGAGGGAACTATGAGAGAGGGAGCTGCGAGAGAGAGAATACTGTTCAGAATTGAAGAGAGAAGAGAAGAGATGTGGGCCGGATCAGAGAGAGAGGGTAGCGGGATAGGTACACGCGTGCAAGTTTAGGGTGCGGGAACCAAAACATTAAGGGGTGTCGGTTTTAGAGTAAACCGACACCTTGGAGTGTTTGTATACTATCGTTTTCTTAAAACGACACTATACAACCATCACTAAACCTCCTTTTATTTTTTATTTTTTTTTGTAGTGTAAGCAAACATGAAGTGTTTTTAAGACTTGTAAAGAGCATGAAAATCACAAGTACAACATGAAAATCAAGTAAATTTAGAAGAGCTTACCTTGAAGATGACAAACCACTCCAAAGTCTTCTCATTCTTTCTCAAAAATCTCTTCCCACTCTAGGATTTGGGTTTCTGGTGTAGAGGTGGAGTTTGGGACAAGAAGAAAGGGATATTTATAGTGGGAGGAGTGGGACTTGGTCTGAAAAGGTGGAGAATAAGTTAAAATTATTTTTTTAGACTGTCAATGAATGTTTGCACTTTACACATGGGTTCTAGGATTACAGATTGAACACTTGGTCAGCAAACGTTCGGTGTGGTCCGTGGACGAACGTTCGCACAAAGGTTGAGCTCAAACATTCGATGGTCCCTCAACGAACATTCAGTGAGAAGCTGATTGTTAGTCTTTTGGCTAAATCCTAACTTTTTAAAATCCTTTTAACATCCTTTTGGTGGAACACTTGTACATAGGTGTCATAATATATTTTTAAGAGAAAATTATATGTTTAAACATTGAAATATTAAAAAAGTTATATTGATGGGTTAAATACTAAATTAGTCCCTAGGGTTTCATTACTTTATTTTTTCCCCCCTAGGGTTTCATTTTTATCATAGGAGATTCCTATAGTTTTGATAATAAACCAAGTTAGTCATCCGTCAGTTGACCGTTAGTTGACTTAACGGAATTCTACGTGGATCAATCAAATGTTGACACGTAGCACCAACTTAATTTTTTTTTTTTTTCAGAAAAAATCAAAAAATAAAAAAGGTATTTTTGAAAAAAAAAAAAAAAAAATTTGGGAGCCAACCCCTTGGCCATTTGGGGGTGGCTCGGCCACCACCTTTGGCCATGGGGGTGGCCTGGCCACCCTCATCTGGCCAGATCAGCTACCCCCTTGGCTCCAAGGGAGTGGTCGAAACCACCCGCAATGGGTACTGAGCCACCCCCATGGAGCCTAGGGGGTGGCCGAGCCACCCCCAAATTTAAGTAGGTGCCACGTGTCAACGTTTGATTGGTCCACGTAAAATTTCGTTCAACTAATGGTCAACTGACGGAGGACTAACTTGGTCTATTATTAAAACCACATGGACCTCCTGTGATAAAAATGAAACCTAGGGGGAAAAAATAAAGTAATAAAACCCGAAGGACTAATTTAGTATTTAACCCTATATTGATTTGTAAATCGATACTTATTTTAAAATAATTGCCATGTATTTTAGAGTGTTATAAAACTTACCCATGGTTATAGGAAAACTAGAATATGGATTACCTTATGTCTAGAACCAAACGGCTTCAGTTATAGCTATTAACCTGAGATTGGGACATACTTAAATGAGGATAAGGCTGCCTTACACTTGTACCCAAACAGGATATGCTCTTATGACTGATTAGGATGAAGAAACCCACAAACCTGGATAGCAATCCGTGTAACCAAACAAACGCTTTCTTCAGTTCTTCCTCAATTAAATAAAGGATTCGATCGTTCAAGCGAGCCTTCGCTACGTCAGGCTCCGCGCCACCGCAATTGGAGCTCATCAGCCACCGCACGGCCATTCCAACGCCGCCGCTGCACCGTACAACACCATCACACGACATTATTCATGTTCAAACCGCCCGTGTTTTTGCCTCTGTGAGCAGCCCTCCACTTTGCACAGCCACCACCGTTAGGTGCCGCGGACACCTCCACGGTACACGCACAACCAGATTATTTCCTAATATCATATAGATTGCAATATTATGCAATTACTAAGGAATATTACGATTATGTGAAATTAATGGAGATTATTTGGGTATCGTATCATTGGACACTTGTTATTTAGGTTACTTCGACGTGAAATGATTTTTTTGCATTTTACGGTGTTTACTACGATGTAAAATAGTGGTCAAACCAAAAATATTTCGATTTGACCAAAAAAACCTTTACATTTTTAGGGAAAATGGTTTACGAATTTTCCTTGCTCAACCCAAAAAAAAACCCGACGCTCTTCTGATTAGAAAAAAAAAAAACCAAAAAACCCCGACTCCTCACCTTCACGCGTAGCTTCTCCATCACCTTCACCTTCATGCGCAGCTTCTCCTTCACCTTCACCTTCACGCACAGCTGCAGCTGTAGCTTCTCCTTCACCTGCACAACTCATCTCTCTCTCGGCCGAGCTTCACTCTTCAAACCCAACGTAGGTACTCTCATCTTTCTCTTTCTTTGTTGAACCATATGTATGGAGCTATTCGAGCAATTTTGATTTTGGTTTCTTTCCCTATTAATGTATCAGATTTGCGATTTAGGTTTTGGGTCTAGGGTGTGGATTTTGGAAAATGAGAACTTCTGCGATCTTTATTGTTATGGGCTGTTTTGGTTGTTGATTCTTGGAAGTTCTGACTTTGAGATGAACCTCAACCGAATAGGTTTTTGTTTCCTTTTGATTTTCCGGTTGTTTGGTGGCAGATTGGGGGGGATTTTCGGTGGCTCTTGGCTCTTTGCTTGGTGTTTTGCTATGTGATGTCTTGGTTGGATTTTCGTTTTACTGTCATCAGCATTCATGTAGTCTTGGTTGAAAAAGGGAGATTTAGTTTAGCAATAAAGCAAGATTATAGATGAATAAACAAGATTGATTGATCCTTTAATGTACACCTGGGACCCCAACCAGGATTATGAACATCCAAAGGGATAGTCATATGCTTTTTTGGTCATACCCTGCAATAAAACCAACCAGCATAATTTGCCCATTATCTGAAGAAGACATTGTCTTCTCCATGTTAGTCTTGAAGTTCCACCTTAGGATTGACATTAAAGATTTGGTACCAAAAACATTGAATTCTAATAATTATGAAACTTCCCTGTGCTTTACTTACTTTTGACTTTCATATTCTAATTTTAAAGTTTATAAATTTAAAATCTGAGTTTAAATTTATCTTATCTTATCTAAATACTAGATGTTGTCTTATCTCCTATAGATCAACGTTTGTTTCTCTTTGTCGCTCTCACTTGTTGGGGTGCTAAATACTAGATGTTGTGTTCGGTTTTGTTCTTCAACTTCCTGATTTTTGCTCTGCTTGCTTAACTTCATTGCATGTAATAATTAAAACCCATTACTAGTTAAGCTTCTTTCTGCAGAGTAAATGCTTCTGTTTCTTGCAAAGTATTTAGCTGAAAATTCATGCCCTGCTTTTTTCTTAAAATATGACCAAGTTATCTGGTTGCCCAAAATGGTTGTAAGTTGGGGATAGAGGGAAATTGAGAGTATGGGAGTGGAAAATAAACAAAGAAATCAACTTGTCTCGTCCTGTCCTTTATTTGTTTTTTGTGTTGTATGAGGAATTAAGCTATAGGAGTGTGGGATGAGATTGCCTCTTTTTGGATTTAATTAGAATCTGAGACCCGTAGGATTTCTATGGTTTCAATGTGTGAGTGCATTATATGAAACCACTCATGCATTAACTTTGAGTCTATTAAAGTTTATAAATTTCTATGGTTGCTGTGGAGTGGTTTGTTGGGGTGTTTAAGCAGTTTTTGAGTCTAATCTGCTTGATTGCTGAAGTTTCTTTTGCTCTGTTTCTGCTTTTTGGTTAAGTTTGTTCATAGTATTGATAATCTAGTGTTTTGATTGATTGTGACTATTTGAGATGGAATAATTTTGGAATTTATTAATCATTTGTCATAGAGAAATAATGCATATGTGATTTATTGCTTATTGCTTATTTTTATGTTGTTTGCAGATGGATGAAATAATTCTTTCGATAGTTACGACCACAGTTGCATCTGTTCTTGCTGTTAGGCTTGTAATCTTAAAAGATATTAGATCTAGGAGAGTATTACGTAGAGAGCCTCATGTTAATCGAGAGTATAAAAGAGGGATTTATATGGATAGTATTCTTTATGGAAGCAGACTAGATTATATTGACCAAATAAGAATGAGTCCTATATCTTTCTTTGAATTATGTAAAATTCTTGTAATATTGTAATATTTGTGGTTGAATTTTAGAATTCATAGTTTTTTTTTTTTTTTTTTTAAGCAAGATGAAAGTAATGTACTTGCCCTTTCATATATATCAATCTTCCTAGATGCGGAATATTCATAATATTGATGTATGGACATTTTTAGATATAGTACTTTCAAAATACTTTTTCAATTTTTTTTTTTCTGAAAAAATAGAAAATTCAAAAATATTCTTGGATAGGTTGATTGTTTTTGTCGAATTTTAACAATCAAACATAAATTACTTTATTTTTCTATTTTGAATAAAAATTATATTTTATAGGTTAATATAATTAAATGAAAATATTTTTAAAAAAAATTGATTTTCCGTACGCGCGGTAAACACCGTAAAATGTTTTCGATGGAAAAAATTTTCGGGAAAAATGACTTCCCTGAAAATATTTTCAAACGGAAATCATTTTACGTCGAAGTAAACAGAGCCTTAGTCAAATCTTTTGGGCCATAAATTTTGGTGAGCAAATGTTTTTATTTTGCAAATTGGGTCCTTGCATTGTTGTCTTCAGGGACGATCCAAAGAGAAAAATGATTTCTTAGGTTATTATGAATCTAGATGTTCGTTTTGATCTAAAGCCGAGTTATTTTTTCAGTTTGTGTATCAGCATCTCTTTTTTGAGTAGTTTTGGCTTGTTCATTATCTCCTGTGGGTCTGGCTTTAAATGGCTTACATTTTTTAATTTTAATTTTAATTTTAATTTAATTTATTATTATTATTTTATTTAATTTTTTATTTTTTATTTTTTTGTATAGCTGAGAAGTTGTGAACTGAAGATGGTGAAGTTGACGATGATTGCTCGCATTACTGATGGTCTTCCGCTAGCAGAGGGGCTTGATGATGGCCGCGATTTAAACAATGCTGAATTCTACAAACAGCAAGTCAAGGCATTGTTTAAAAACCTCTCAAGAGGCCAGAATGAGGCTTCAAGGATGTCAGTTGAAAGTGGCCCTTATGTTTTCCAATATCCTTGTGAGTTTGTTTATGAATGTTGCCATGCCATTACAGTTTAAGTCCTCTGTTCTTTCTTTTCTATTTCTTTTGATTGAGGTGGTTTCCTCTCATATGCTTCCTTTTGTTCCCCTTGGCGGTTTTTAACTTACGAGAAAAGTATGCATGGTGCACTTTTTCATTTGCACCATTATTTTTCCAGTATTACTTTTTGAGAAAAATAGTTTTCCAGTATTGTTCATCGTATGGTTTGGAATATGCAATCTCTTTGCCAAACTTACTCGACTAAGCCTTGATCCCAATTCAATTGAGGGTGGGGTTCAAACAAAATGTGAATTATGGAGAGTTAATTGAGACTTGTAGATGAGTGTGTGCTATTAAGTTCCCTGTAGCTGTAGTTGTTCAGTTCAAATGATTCTGCCCTATTTAACATATATGAGATGTGATGGGTGTAAATGTTTATCTAAGGGGCTGGGATATAATTCTAAAAGCCCTCATTGCTCCTTGTAGGTCTGTCTTTGGGAATATATGAGCAGCTGTACGGTTTTCTTGGTGAATGATAATATCCTCCTATTTGTTTGCAAGAAAACATTGATTGGTAAAGACCAATCGAAATTGATAAAATGTTTGTAGGATATATAAGGTGCATAATGTACATAGCGAAACGCACATAGTGAAGTGCAAATAGTCCAAGGTTTACTTTATGCTTGTGTCACACCAAGATTTTTAACATTCATAAACACATTTTTTAATTATCAAAAAATAAAATAAAAAGTACATATTTTAAATACTCTTTGTTTTGTGGGGGATGCGTTATATTTCTCAATTGATACCCATAAAAATGACGAAAACTATTGGACAGTTTTCCTCCAAATTGATTTTCTCAAACATAGTCTATTAAACTGAAATTTGTCTTTAAAGCATTTGATTCTCACATACTAGTCAATTTAACAGACTAAGTTGAAGGAATTTCATCCAACCTGTTTTGGAGGAAAACTTTGTCTAAAACTATTTATGATATGTTTATCAAATATGATTTATTTTTGTCCTTTTTTAGAAGAGTTCTTTTCTTTGTCTATAAATTCATTTACAGTTATTTTAAGAAAAAAAAAAGATGATAGAAGAGCTGTATTGAAGAGGTTGACATTATTTTTTCTGTCTTTGAAAATAGATATTCGCTTGCTCTAGAGAACCTAGGGATAAATTATAAAGGCTTTTGTTTTGTTTTGTTTTTGTGTAATTTGATTCTATTTACTAAAAACAAAAGAGTAATCACAGTTCTAGAGTTCCGGATTTATGAGCTTTTAGAAATCCGGATTTATGAGCTTTTAGAAAGATTACTTATCAAAAATAAAAAAAATTTCCTAAATGGGTGCACACGGCAAAAAAAAAATATTGGTAACTTTTTATTTCAAGTACTTTCAATCAGGGATGAAAAAAAAAAAAAAAAAAACCCCCTTTAAGCAGGGATGGACCTTTGGGGGGAGGGTAGGAGGGTCCCCCAGTAGGTCTGTCTCAGATAGTTGCATACTTTTGGTAGGTGTAAGAGGCTCAGCTGCAGTTTGTTACTTTTTACATCAGTCAAGACATCATATTTTCTTTTCCATAAGATCCACTAAAATAACAATGTGTTCTGAATGCTGGAACTATCTTAAGGTTACCTTGACGTAAATTCTTAGTTACATTATTAAAGGACGCGTTTGCTACTTGACAATGTGTGACCGTGCTTATCCTAAGAAACTTGCCTTTCAATACCTTGAAGACCTCAAGAATGAATTTGAGCGTGCTAATGGGCCTCAAATTGAAACTGCTGCCAGACCTTATGCCTTCATTAAATTTGGTAGTTCTCACTTTTTCCTACATGATCCTTTTAGCCGCTTCATATTCTTACAGCATTGTTTTTGGTGCTTCTTCTGACGGGTCTGATTTTCCCATTTCTTGTTATGTTAAAAGACACATTCATACATAAAATGAAGAAAATGTATCAGGACACTCGTACTCAGCGGAATATTTCAAAGTTGAATGATGAACTCTATGAAGTCCACCAAATAATGACTCGCAATGTTCAGGAAGTTCTTAGTGTTGGTGAAAAGTTGGATCGTAAGATATTTCTTCTTTTTCTAAGAAATACTTGGATTTAGTTATATTGTTTTGTTCTTATATTTGTTTAAAGCTATGCAACATAATGGAACTCATCAAGCTAAGGCATTGTTAAATTCAGTAATTCATGCTCTAGGATCAACTTGTACATTTATTTAACAGGCCTGCATTCCTTTTTACATATATAGCACATAGGGAACCACCATAGAGGACATGATTCAATGTGTTGGAGTGCCTGTATTTGTGTACTTGGAAACCATGTATGTTGCTTTGTTTTTAGGTGATTGTAATTAGTCTAGAAACAAGATGATATTACAGCAAGATTTTCCATGGTCAATATAGTAGTAGAGTGCAATAGATATTTATCCACATGTAAAGGATCTCACTTTCCATATTAGAGTCCTCATCTTGAGGAGCAAGTAGCATTGAAAGCTGTTGTGAATTTGATCCATTCAGGCATTGAGCCTGTATCAGTGAATAGAAAGAAGGGAAGGTAAAGGCAAATAAACACATAAATTTTATGTGGTTATGTACTGTGCCTACATCCACAGGAGAGCGGTGACTTTTAATATTTTGTCAAAGTCTACGAGTAGAGTTACACCAATGCATATTTATAGCGCATCAACCTTGAAACCTTAACCTAGTACATAGAAATGCCCAATGTACACCTGAAACACTACCAGCACCAAACCCAACCTATTACATGATGTGGCATAAGTTTTACTGAGCATACCAACTTGTCTACCAAGCAACTTCATTTGCTCAGGTGGCTCTCCCCTTATTATTGGGAAACTTCCCTTCTTGAGTGGCTTTCTCAGGAAACTTCCACTGCCTAGGTAGCTTTTGCTATTGAGCAACTTCCACTCCCTGTGTTGATCTCTTGAGCAGTGCCCTTCCCCTACTTGGGTTGCTCTTCCTGGTTGCCAAGCAACTCCTTCCTAGGATTCAAGTAGTCCTATCTTGAGCAATCTCCCACACTTCCGCACCTCAAGAATCCCATACTATGTGCTATTCTCCTCAGCCTCGGCATGGAATATGAGCCACATCTTCACCAATCTCCACCTTGGCAAATTATTTCACACCCTTAGGAAATTGAACCTATGCCTCCACATGGAACCAATAGGTTGGGTCACTGTCTCCCACCTCTAGAAGTGCAAAATGTATATCAAGTCCAAATTGTGTTAGAAATTGGCCGTTGGAACAGGCTTCGTCCGCATGTCAATTGCATTTTTCGAAGTGTGAACTTCCTCCAACATCATCCCACCCATGATAATCAACTCTCGTATCCTGTGAAACTACAAATCTATGTGCTTTGTCCGAGTATGATACATTTGGTGCTTTGCCAAATGGATGGCACTCTGGTTGTCATAATGCAATTGTACACCTCCTTGCTCTACCCCGAGCTCTTTGACTATCCCTTTTAGCCATAATGCTTTCTTGATAGCTTCAATTACCGCCATGTACTTCACTTCTACCATCAACATTGCTACTAGGGATTGTAGCATGGATCTTCCGCAGATAGGTCCCTTAAGAGAGTGAAAGACAACCAGTTGTGGACTCGTTGTCATCCATGTCACCCGCTTAATCGGCATTGACGAATCCCCCTACTAATACACAGCCCTCCTGACGAGCAAATATGCACCCATGGTCTACTGTACCACTCAAGTATCTCAAAATCCACCTCACTGATATCTAGCATTCTCTTCCTGAATTTGACATATACTTGCTTATCATGCCCACTGCATGAGCTGAATTTGTCCTAGTACAAACCATTGCATACATCAGACTTCCAACTACACTTGCATATGGGACCTTTGACATATCACCGACCTTTTCCTCGGTCTTTGGGCATTGGCTAGCTAACAACTTAAAGTGATTTGCTAATGGTGTGCTAACCAAATTGGCATTCTCCACACCAAACCTCTCCAACACTCCATGGACGTACTGCTCTCTATGATAACCACAACCCTAGCCTTCCTGTCCCAACGTATCTCCATCCCAAGTATCTTCCTAGCCACCCCCAAATCCTTCATCTCAAACTCCCTTTACAACAAGGCTTTCAACTTGTCAACCTCCCTATTGCTCTTTGCCACAATTAGCATATCGTCCACATAGTGTAACAAAAATACGTGGCGACCGTCATCCAAGGCGTTCACATAAACATAAAAATCATACTCACACTGAGTGTAGCCTATCTCAATCATGTTGGAATCGAAATTCTTGTACCATTGTCTCGGATATTGCTTCAACCCTACATGGACTTCCACAATCTGCACAAATGGTTCCTTTTACCGGGTTCCACGAATCTCTCTGGTTGTTCCATGTAAATCTGCTCCAAATCACTACGAAGATACATCGTCTTTACATCCAATTACTCCAAATCCTGATCAAGATGAGCCACCAAACTAACACTACCCTGATGGAAGTGTGCTTGACTACCAGGGAGAACACCTCATTGTAGTCCACCCATTTTCTCTGAGTAGCCCTTTGCTACTAACCGACCCTTGAACTTTTCCCCTTCATTTTCTGATAGAGCTACTTTCTTCCGAAAAAACCCACTTGCACCCTACTTCTTTTTCTTGGGAAGTTGCACCAACTCCCAAGTCTAGTTCTTACACAAGGACTCAATCTCCTCCATCATAGCCTCCATCCACTTGCCCCTTTCAGCATTACTCACCACTTCCTGAAAAGTAGATGGATCCCCTTTATTGGTGTCAAAGCCTAAAATACTATGTTATCGAAGTTGTACCCTGACGGCAGCCTTATGTTCCTCCTAGATCTTTCTCTTGCTACCCTGTTATGTTTGTCATGCTCCCTGCTACTAGACTCCTCTTCTTGAGACTATTCCTCAATCTTCTCCAGCCTTATCTCCAACACGGATTCTTTGCTCTTGCTTCCCTTTGGTTTGACCTCCCCATCTTTCCTGAAACTCCTTAGCATAGAGTCTCATCAAACACCACGTCCCACTTATCACCACCTTCTGTGCCTCTAGATCCCAAAGCATGTATCCTTTCACCTCTTTCTCATACTTGAGAAAGATGCACCTCTTTAATTGAGTCGAGCTTTGACCTCTCCTCGTTTGATATATGGACATACGCAAGGCACCTAAATTCTCTTATCATCGAGTAATCAACTTGCTTTCCCGGCTATACTTCCTCAATGACCTTCCTGTCAAGTACAAGAACTGTACAAGCAGGCAGTTATTAACCGTAACTAACCGCTTGTGAGTTTAGGGCTTATATGGGGTTTTGGGAGTGTATTGCAGGGCTTCTTTGGGTCTTAGAATTCTTTTATGGGGATCATTTTGTGGGCTGGCTTTGGTTTTCCTGTGTATACTTTCCGTATACTTAGGGGCTCCTTACGCTTTTTGATATGTACAACATTACTTATCAAAAAAAACTAATTGCTATCCACATAACCATATATGGATGTTGTTAGCAAAAACCATTAACCGCATACCCTTATATATAATATATAAATTATATATTAGGTCTGTTGGATTTATAATATATATTCTATGTTTACTGGATTTGTAATGTTGTCAGATTTATATTTCAACAACCCTTTGTATGTTTGTTTTAGTTGGAAGTGAATTTTAGGTGTTTTCTTTGTTATTTTAAGGTGGATGAACCCATTATGGGGTCTTTGTATTTTCTTTGTTATTTTTATGTTGTAATGTGGAATCAAGATATGAATTTCATCTAAAACATTAAAGCTTAAAAAACCAAAAAAGAAGAAGAAAAAGGCCCAAAGCAATTTCAAAATCGTTTAAAATAGGCCATGATAGGGGCCCAAAGAATGCTCAAAACACTAAAATAGGTCCATTACCTGATAGGCAGTTAGCGGTGCAGTTTTCCCTTCAATAACCGCGCGGATAGCGGTTAGTAACCACACACCTAAGCAGGCAAATGCGGTTACCTAAAAGTGATAATAGCATATTGCAATTGCAGATGCGGTTATAGGCAATAACCGCATCCACATACCACCCTAATTGAATGGTTTATGATGTTGCAAGCCATGTTCATTGCCTCAACCCAAAACATCTTGGGAAGCCCAACATTCAATTTCATGCACAATGGTCATTGAAATGTACGTCCCAACATTCAATTTCAATTTCATCCTCTCAGTTACACCATTTTGCTATGATGTACGCTTGACCAAGAAATGTAGTACATTACAGTGTTCTTCACAGAACCTCAAGAACTCGGTCTTCTTGTACTCTATACTGTTGTATGTCCTGAGGCATTTTATCTTCCTTTTGGGAATGGTTTTCCACTTCAGCCTTCCACACTCCAAACTTCGAAAGGACCTCAAACTTGTACTTTATGAAGTAAACCCAAACCTTTTGGGAATAATCATTAATGAAGCTTACAAAATCGAGAGAACTGCCCTTTGAGGCTACTGCCACCAACCTCAAACATTTGAATGAATGTAGTCTAGGATTCCTTCTGTTTGAATTGCAGTCTACTCTGTTTACCAAGAACACAGTACTTGTAAAATTCTAGCTTGCTTGACTCGACTCCTTGAAGCGAGTTTCTCCTATGCAATTCCTTCAAGCTACACTCCCCGATATGCCCCAACAGCATATGCACTAGAGGGTATTATCTTCTTCGGATTCAGACGAAGTGCTTGCAGTTGCTCCACCTACAATCATAGTAGTCAATAGCCTGTAGATGTTTCCAGCAACCTTCTAACCCTTTATCACCACCACGTCACCCTAGCTTCAACACTAGACCTTCAGACTTGTAGCTATACCCATTCGAAGTCTAAGGGGTTGAGCGAGACCAAATTCTTCCTTAGATTTGGCAAGTGTCTCACATCACCCAATGTTCTCACCACACCGTCTAACATTTTAATTATAATGGTGACTGCAACTTTGCAGGATACATCTTTCCCCATCAGAATAGATCCGTTATTTACCGTTTTATAGGTGTCAAACCAATCCCTAAGAGGGGACATATGATATAAACATGATGAATTCAAGATTGAGCCATTGGTGAAATGGTCAGATCTCGATGAGACAGATAGACATGTTACCATCACTCCTATCTGAATCTTCTTCCACTACATTCGACGTGTTTGACCCATCCTTCTTCTTTTCCTCCTCCTTTCCCTTCTTTCATTTTGGACAGTTCCACTTCATATGCACCTTCTAATGGCACTTGAAGCATTTTACGTCCTTCCTGGACTTAGATCTGGACCCTTTCTTCCCAGATTTATCTTTCTCTTCCCTCCTTCCACAATCTAGGCTATCCTTTGCTACAAGCCCTTCCCTAGAGCACTCTGATGTACTCTACTTCCAGTTTCCACTGGTCATAAGCCAACATGGCCGTCGTAACCTCTTTTGTTTTCTGGTTCTCCTTCCTCCATAGGAGAGTTGTCACCGAATGCCTGTAGGAGGCTAGAAGGGAGGCAAGAAGCATCCGTTCTATATCCTCTTCATCAAACTTCACATCTATCCTCAACAGATCACTGATAATTTGATTAAACAAGTTGATGTGTTGTTATGGATTAGTAACCTCCGCCATCTTAAGCTCTTCCCATTCCTTGTCCTTCATACTTTTTGGTTTCCATGTTTTCCTGTACAGTGTTTTCACCAAACCTTCTTGTACCAACAGATCCTTCACTGTTCGCTGCCATAAATTGAAGTTTCTTATCCCATTGAACTTTACTATGTTGTATTTGGCAACAGAAGCATTCACCGCCATTGTATGACCAAGACCAACAACTCTAATACGATTTGTGGTGAATTTGTTTGATTTAGGGCTTAGTGACCTTATCATTGAAAAGAAAGAAGATACGGTAAAGGGAGAACAAACACATAAATTTTACGTGGTTCGGTACTTTGCCTACATCCACAAGAGAGGCAAATTTTAATGTTCTGTCAAAATCCACGAGTATGCTTACAACAGTGCATATTTATAGCTCAACCATGAAACCTTAACCTAGTACATAGAAATCCCCAATTTACCCTTGATGCACTACCTGCACCCCACCTAACCTATTACATGACGTGGCATAAGTATTACTAAGTATACCAATGTGTCTATTGAACAATTTCCTCTCTCGGGTGGCCCTCCCTTGATTACTGGGCAACTTCCCTACCTTAATGGCTTTCCCAGGCAACTTCCCTTGCTTAGGTAGCTTTCCCTGGTTACCGAGCAACTTCCCCTGCCTGGGTTGCTCTTCTGAGCAGAGCAGCTCGCCTACTTAGGTTGCTCTTTCTGGTTGCTGAGAAATTCCATCTTCCCAAGATTCGAGTAGTCCTTTCCTGAGCAATCTCCCATGCTTCCGCACCTAAGGAATCCCATTTTCTGTGCTGTTCTCCTTGGCCCTGACATGGAATATGAACCCCATCTCCAACAAGAGCAAAGCCAGACTTGCTTTAGAAACTACACACCTGGAACAGGCCTAGGAAAGAGACTGCTATGTAGCATACTTGCACTTGATTGAAAACACATGCTGAATGTGAAGTTATGTGTTAAATTATATGGTGTCAACACAAAATTTTAGTTGCACTCCTGTCTTGTTATTTTTATGCAAGTCACATGTTTTTTTCTTTTTTCTGTAGATGCCACACATTTTTGTTTCTCTAGAATTTTTCTAAAATATCAATAGAATTACTTTGCAATGTTCCTCTCTCTCTCTCTCTCTTTCTCTCTCTCTTTCTGGCTGATAGATGCATTTACATTTTCCTTCATAAAGTATGTGCCATGCATATTACAGGTCATATAATCACATTCAAATTTCAATTTTCTAGAGGTCAGTGAAATGTCAAGTTGATTAACATCAGAATCTCGAATATATGCTAATAAGGCAAGAGACTTAAACAGACAGGTTAGTTTCATCCGATTAATGCGTGAAATACGTGAAAATCCTCCTGCTAAACTCTTTGCTATGTGGAGTCCTTGTGTGCATGCTTGAATGTACGACTGAAGTTGCAATATGTTTGCTGCATTTGTGAAGCTACATTTGTGTTGCTTATGAAACTTTTTTCTGAAATAAAAAACTTCTTATGTATTGTGATTTTTCCCTTTATGGTACTTCACAGCATGAAATTTCACAACACAACTTTACCCTAACTCTTTGAGTTGCTTTTAACTCTCTAGCCTGGGACAATCATATATGCACACATATTTATGTGTGAGGACTCCCACTAGAGTATGGACATTGCTTAATGGTTGGCTTCATTGGCACTGGTTGATTATTTGTGCCTCCAGCTTCATTGAGTCTTCATGCCATATTTTGATGTGAATATAAAGACAAGATCATTGTTAAGTTTTCTATAGATGATACCTACACTTGGCACCTTTCCTAATAAAGATTCCTTATAATAAAAGGGACTTTGACTATCCATGGTCTTAGCCATCTATCTATTAACACTAGATTTACACAATTTTATGCATAATCATCGAGTAATTTCCATTTGTGGACACTTATCAAATGTCTTTACTACAGAAATTTTCTTTATGATATTTATGTTTGTCTTATTTTGACGAGTCATGACATTTTCTTTATTAGCCTCCTTTCAACTGCCACAATGTATTTCTAATATTGAATTGTCTCTCTCATGTATCTGATTATTTTTTGAAGATGAAGTTTACTTATCTGCTTATGCATCTCTTTTTTAGGCTTTAATACTGAAGTGGGCCCCTGTTGCCATTGTGTTAGGAGTGGTCTTCCTCCTCTTCTGGGTCAAAACAAAGATCTGGTGATCACACTAATCATTCTGAAAACTGTTGTGAATTTTCTCTATGCTTCTTGTGGCATTATAGTCTGGACCCCTGGTCTGTTGTCATCCACATACATACTTGAATTGTGTTTTAAGATGAACTCTCATCTCTTGTTGATGGGTTAGGTGAAGGAAAGTAGTCTAGTAGGTACCTCGGGGGGATAGATCTGCCATGTAGAATCGTGAAAGAGTGACCTGGTACCTTTAAGACCATAAGGAGCCACAATATATTGTTCGGAAATATGAGAGATCTCATCTTGTTATTACTTGCTACTTTTTAATATGCTTCTCTTGACTATTACTATATTACATTGTAATACTCCATAGGTGATCATTTTAAACTTTCTCATGCATGTGGCTTTCGATTTTGGCAATAATTCTAGCTGAATGATTTGTAGCTTTTATTTAGTGGCACTTTAGCATAGTAGATTGGCTGGCAATGCTATGTCTGTGCAGTGGAATAATAGTGTGGTATATAGCATTATTCTTTCCAAAAAAAAAAATTGTTGTTTGTTTGTAACTCAAAAAAGAATAATGCTACACACTCATTCTTTTACTCTCACTCTCACTCACTCTCACACACCCTTAGGTGGCTCCTACTCTCACCATTGGATCAAAATTTAATTATAATCTATCCCAAATCCAATGGTGAGAGTGAGTACCACTTAAGAATGCATGAGAGTTCAATAAGAATCTATTCCAAATGCAATTGTGATAGAGGGTAGCACCTAAGAATGTATAAGAGTGGGAGTATGTATAGCATTACTCCTAAAAATGGTTCAAATAGAAAATCACTAAATGGAAAGGATAGTCTCTACCTGAATACAGCACAGTGGCCCATAATACTATACAAATTAAACAAATCAAAGGATTTTCAAGCACATTCACAACACAAGTACTTTTGTTAAGAAATGGAAACCCTAAAAAGAAATCAAAGGGAAAACTCATTTCAAAGCAGTTAAATCTAGAAAATTACTATTATGAAAAAGAGTCGAATTACAAACAAAAAAAACTTATAAAACTCCCTTTCTAAATCTAAGAATACATACGACAATAAGCTTCTTGCTTACCTCCGAGCTAGCAAATTTCCTTAAGTGCATTTTCTCACTAACTCCTTTGGTAAACTCTTTGCAGATAAGGGATATGTATGGTATGGTTTGAAACACTCAAAAACAAAAACTCCCAAATGATGAAAAGCTTCAAGCTTTTTCTTCACTTGAGTACACAAGGGTGAAGAAAGGCACACATCTAGAAGGATTTTATGAACACAGATCTCTCAATCTTCCTCACTAGAAAAACATCCAAAGCTTGCTTGAGAGCTATGAGAAATAGATGGGCCAAATGATTCAAGATATGGAATTTTATGCTCACATGATTTAGCCTTCACGTCACAATGGGGACCATTCGCGTCGCGATGCATGGCTAGGATTTCATCGCTAACTCTCTGACATTTGGTAACTTTTGCACAGGTCGTGTCACGACGGGCTTTACATGAAAGTAGCCTAAGACTTCTTTGTAGCTTCATGTCACTTTCCCATTGTGACGGGCTTCACACAAAATAAGGTTGAGACATCTCTATGGCTCTCTGTCACTTGTCCATCATGATAGGTTTTGAACAGGAGAAGGCGAAGAGCTTTTTATGGCTTTCTGTCACTTGTCCTTTGTGGCAGACTTTAAACAAGAGAGCACAATAACTCTTCAAAATACCCCAAACCCTTTACATTTTCATGCCGAAACACTTGGTAATGAAATGAAATATACATAATGTAACAACCCTCTTTATAATCAAAGGTCAGGTCGTCACAATAAACCTAGTACATACCTAATATCATCTCACAAAATGAGCATATCATATTAAGATCTTTACATCACAGCAAAAACATTAAAACAATGGAGTAGCCACAACACATAGAGCTGAAATAAACACCTATATCTTTAAAGTTTTTATGGTCTATTAGTTATCTAACAAAAGAATAACTATACAAAACTGTTACATGTGACATGATGACATAGATACATCATAAGTGTTTATAAACATAACAAAAATGATGTACAAATGGGGTAGACTAACACATAATAGTCTACTACAAAAGTATTCGGCATCCTATGACCTCAATCGTAGTATTCCAAGTACGAGACCACTGGATCCTCGTCAACACTGTCATCACCTACAACCACAACATCATTTATGCGATCGTAGAGTTAACCACATTAGCACAAACGGATACATAAGTCTACAGTCTCAACAAGTATAGAAATTACTAATTTTTCCCACTAAGCCGACTTTTTACTTTCTACCTGAGTTTACAATAACAACTGCCTTTGAGTTTTACATTCTCTTGAAAACAGCTCATAGCTAATGAAGCAAACAATGTATCTATGAAAACCTTTAAATATAATATCTTAGTTGAGCGCAGTTAGTTTTGGTTGAAAAATATTTTTTTTATAATAAGATTAAGGTTTAAAGTTTAAGTTTTTATAACATAGAGTTGTAATAACCGTAATGCGATGATTTAAGTTTAAATTATTACTAGCTTACTCAAAAAGTCTTTAAAAGATTATCAACAACAAATTTTATTTTCTTCTCTTAATTAACTAATTAGCTGCCAAAAATGACAAATGTTCATAAGATCATTTTAAACCATAGTTTTACTCAATAGTATAAACCCACATATCCAATAAATTTAAAAATTCATAAATTTTTGTTTTTATAAATTGAAACGTGTTAAATATTTGTTCCCATATATGTAGTTTAAAAAGAAATATAAAGGAAAAAATTTCAAAATAAAAACCTAGATTAATCAATTATAGAAAATGATTGATTAATCGTAATATTCCAACAATGATACCACTTCTCCTCCACTACACAATCCATTATGGTAAACTTTTGTCTTTCAGGAGTTGAACTTTCTCCTCATAAACAAATTTTTTTAAGAAATTTTTCTATTACACTGACAAAAATAAAGGAGTGTTCTAAAATATATAAGCATGTTGATATCTGATTACAGTAATGTTTACTAATTTTGTAAACAAAATAATGTTAGTAGTTTAATTTTTTTTTTCAAAAAAAAAGATGATAAAAAACTGTAGCAGGAATATTGGAACATCCAAAAATAAAAATGAACAATAAAAGTCAATTAAATTTACAAAAGAAAATTTGTAACTTGTATTAAATAAAATTAAGAAAATTTGAATGAAAAATAAGATGTAAAATAGAATAGAAATTAAGGGGGGAAAAAATACTAATATAATAAAAAAGAACTATCGTTTTGGTATTTTTTTCCCGGTTCCAAAGAAATCAACAACTATAAGTAAAGGTCTTGTCAAATAGACTTTTTTTTTTTTTTTCCAACCATCTTTCACGTATATAAAAGTAAAAGAAACTAATTTTAAGGCGTACAAGAAAACAAGGACAAAAAAAATCTACTCAATGAACATGGACATAACCTAAAAAAGCATCATACATTGTACCAAAAATAATTATAGGAAATTCTTTCACTATCATTTCCCTTAATTCAATGTTAAATTTACAAAAATAATAATAATAATAATCAATTTGAATAAATAATGTATAAATCAGTAAAAAATTCAAGGGATAAAAATGGAAGAACATAACCACATTAAATAAAGATAAAAACAAAAAAAACAAAAAACAAAAAAACAAAATTTTAATATAATTGAAAGAATTATCTTTTTCAATTGTATACATTTCCCGATTCCTTTTTTAAAATTAAAAAAAAAAAACAATAAAAATAAAAAATAAAAAGTTGTAACTTTGTATTAATGATTCAAAGATGGAGCAAATTGCTCCATCAAAATTACATCACGGATGCAGTTGGGAATATCACCGATCCAAGAACTATCAGTGACATTTTGAACAGCCAAATGAGCTAAATTATGGGCAGCTTAGTTGGCTTCTCTATGGACATGGCAGCACTTCCATTCAGGCCAAGCACGTAGAAACTCTTTGTATCTACCACAAGATGTCCAAATCAACTTCATTGTTGGTCCACTGAATTCACAACATTCACCAACTGTAAGGCATCCCTTTCCAAGATGGTGGCATGTATGTTGTGTTCTGTATAGAACCTTGTGGCATAATATAAAGCTAACATTTCCCCTACAAAAAGTTCAAAACTTCCCTGTTGTGTCAAGGATCTAGTTGCAATAAAATTTTTCCTAGAATCACGTATCACCGCCCCAATTCTAACACGACCATTGGGTTTGTCAATGGCAGCGTCCCATTTGGTTTTGTACCATCCCTCTGGGGAGCTTTCCATTTTATTCTATGACATTCACCCTTTGTCTTGTTATCACTGGAGCTTGTCATTCTAGCTTGCTTGAACTCTTCCATTGTTGTTTCCGTCTCCTTGATGAGTACATTTGGGTGTACAAAACTGCCTCCATGGATGACCTCATTTCTCCGAAACCAAATCTTTCTGGCCAACCTCACAAACAAATAAAAATTTTCTAGACCGCATTTGGTAAGGATTTTTTCTATAACACTGATGAAATCCCTTCCCCCATAGGAGGCTTTGTGGAAAACACTTGCTCCCCACACATCCTGAGCTGAGGGGCATCCCCAAAGCATATGCTGAATTGTTTCCTGTTCCATCCCACATAAAGGGCATAAAGGATCCTCCACCACCTTCCGCCTAAACAAGTTATCTTTTGTGGGAAGGAGATTTTGGCAGGCACTCCACTTGAAATTATTCTCAGCATTTGGAATTTTTAATTTCCATATAACTCCCTAGATGTCACTGGCTTTTAGGTTTCTAGAGCACCCCGGCTTACTAGTATTTTCCTTCTCCATCACCAAGTGGTAGACACTCCTTATCGAGAACATCCCATTGGTTGTGCCCCTCCAGATTTGCATATCTTCTTGATTTGTACGGCTAAGAGGGATAGCTTGAATGGCATTAGCTTCGTCCGTATGAAAAATACTCCCCAATAGGGTCTGGTTTCACCCCTTGGTATCACCATCAACAAGTTCCTTGACCCTTGCATCTACATCTAAGATTTTTAGAAGGGATTGTACAATATAGGTGGATGGAATGGGAATCCATTTATCACCCCAAATCTTTACTTTCTCCCTATTTCCAATCCTCCAAATCAAACCCTCATGTAGGATATCTCATGCACTATAAATGCTTCATCATGCAGAAGATAGTTTTTGACCCAATTGAGCCTCAATGATTGATGTCCGAGGATAATATTTGGCCTTCATAATTTTCCTAATAAGGCTGTCCGGGGAGTGGAATAATCTCCAGTTTTGCTTTGCCAACAATGCCTTATCGAACCCCACTAGGTCTCAGAAGCTCATCCCACCCTTATCTTTTGGAACACCCATACAAGTCCAACTCATCCAATGAATACGGGATTCATTTGATTGATGGCACCAACAAAACTTTTGCATCAAAGCGTTTATCTCCCTACATAATCCCTTAGGAAGGAAAAAAACACTCATATTGTATGTCAGAATGGCTTGGATAACTGCTTTCAATAAAATCTCCTTCCTAGCTTGAGAGAGAAATTTTAACTTCCAGTCTTGCAATCTCCTCCACACCCTATCCTTGATGGACTGAAAGGCTTGTGTCCTAGATTTTTCAACAAGTGCAGGCAACCCCAAATATTTGTCATACCTTTATTGTGCCGAGATCCTCGATAATTCCAAAATTTTCTTCCTTGCCGCATCTAGAGTATTGCGGCTGAAGAATATAGATGTTTTCTCCTTGTTTAATTCTTGTCCTCACCCCACCTCATATATGCCAAGCAATCTTGACATCTGACGCCAATGCTGTGGGTTTGCCTTACAGAACAACAAACTATCATCAGCAAAAAATAAATGATTTATACAAGGGCCTCGCCTGGAGGTTGGGACGCCCGTTAAGGTACCTTTCTGTTCCATCCATGATAGGAGTGCACTAGGAGCTTCGGCACATATGACAAATAAATATGGCGAGATTGAGCCCCCTTTTCTAATACCACGAGTTAGATGTATTCTCCCCACCGGGTTACCATTGACCGGAACAACATAATTAGCCATTCGTACACACGTCATGATAAGCCAGGTCCATCGGTCATCAAAACCCATTTTCTGCATCACCGCCTCTAGAAATTGCCATTCCACTCGGTCATATGCTTTACTCATATCTAGTTTAATAGCCATGAAGCCATCCGAGAATGCATGGTATGGAGGGTTTCATAGGCTGCTAAAATATTGTCGGTTATCAACCACCCTAGAATGAAAGCACTTTGATTGTGGGAGATAATTTGTGGAATAATTGCTTTCAACCTGTTTGCTAGAACTTTTGATGTAAGTTTGTACATGACATTGCATAAACTGATGGAGCAAAACTCCGAGAGACATTTAGGATTATTGTTCTTGGGGATAAGAGCAATGTACATAAAATTCACTTCTTTATTCATGCATCCTGAATTTAAAGATGTAATACAGTGCAACCTACTTCCTCACCCACAACTGACCAATGTTTTTGAAAAAAATTGCCGAAATACCGTCAGGTCCCAGAGCTTTTAATGGAGCCATCTAATTTAACGCTGAGAAAACTTCTTCTTTAGTAAACACTTTCAGCAATTGGGGATTCATGTTGGCGGAAACCCGAGGCTTCACCACCCGAATACAACTCGCCATGTTCTTCGGTGAGTCCGTGGAGAACAACCTGGTGTAGTACTGTACAAATGCATCCCCCACCTCCTCTTGGGACTCCCATCGCACCCCATTTTCATCATGAATGGAGTGGACCAGATTTTGTCACTTCTTTTGGGTAGCACTTGCGTGAAACAATCTTGTATTTTGGTCCTCATATTTCATCCAATTTTCTTTTGATCTCTCTTTCCATTTAATATCCTCCTGCTCCAATAATTGGTTCACGTCTCGTTTTAGAGTCTGTACGTCCTGCAAGTTGGTTCCCTTTGCATCTCCTTGGATCACCGCCAACTGGTTTGAAATCTCCTTTATTGAATTTTCAGGACCTCAATTCTTTTTTTTTCTTTTTTCCACTGCAGCAAACCCCTTTTACATCCCTCCAATTTTGCATGGATATATTTCCATTGGTCAAGTTGGTAATTTTTTTTTTTTTTCCAAACCTGCTTCACCACAGCTCCACACTTCCGTTGCGCCCCTCAACCGGCTTCATACCTGAATTTGCGTTTTTGCTAAGCTCTTCTATCCCAGTGCTGCAAGGTCAAATGCAAAGGAGTATGATCCGAATTCACCGCTGCCTCAATCAAAATATTAATAAAAGGAAACAAGTCGCACCATTCTTGGTTGGCTACCATTCTATCCGGTCTTTCTTTTGTGAATTCCACCCCTTCTCACCCATTTCTCCATGTAAATTTAGAGCCTCAATAACCTAGATCATGAAGCTCACAAACCTCCAAAGTATTTTTGAATACTTCCATCAAGCTCCATTGTTGGCCATTCCCTCCCCATTTCTCCAATAAATCCAGAATTTCGTTAAAATCGCCCGCACACAACCAAGGACCCCTTTCCATGGATTTAAGGAAACGTAATAAACTCCATGCTTCGATGCACTTGCAAGCTTCGGGATGACCATAGAACCCCATGAACCTCCATGAGGACCCTCCCGAAAGCTCTGAACCCGTGCGTTTGTATGTCTTCTACTAAAATTCTGTATATCAACTTCCGCCTCCTCTATCCATAATAAAGCAAGTCCTCCACTTTTTCCTACACAATACACCATGAAAAGGTTTGTGAACCCCATCTTTTATTTTATTTTCTCCATTTTATTCCCACAGAGCTTAGTCTCCATGATGAAGACCAAATTGGGCTTCTTTTCCTTCACCAACCGGCAAACGTCTCAAACTATCTTCGGGTTTTCAAACCCTCAACAATTCTAACAAAGGAAACTCATTACGGTCAGCGGGGCTGGTACCCTGCCCTAGCCAAACCTGATCATGAAAATTTAACATCTTCTTCATCTCACAGCTAACAGTTGTTTCCCACTTGGTGTTTCAAAGTACGAGCGAAATTAACATCATCCTCAGACCCGTGAAAAACCCCCATGTCCCTCTTCTTCTTCTGTGCTACCTTCACTAGTGTAGGGCCAATAGTTGGCCAAACTTGGCTTGCCCGTACTCTTCTCTTCCATTTTTGGGTTGCATGGCTCCTTGTGTCTTTTTCCTTAAGAGCCACGTCACTGCCTTGGGGTCTCCCATTGTTAACGTGTCCCTTAGGATGGCCATTTTGGACATATTGCACTCCTTTTCCAATCCCACATATCTCCACATCTTGAACCACCCCCACTAAAATCTCCTTGTCTCCTCCACCTTCTACGTGGCTATGTATTCCAAAATTGGATTTACCCCCTTGATCCCCTTTTAGATTCTCATAAAAGTTTACGTTATCAGAATCTACATGGATAACTCCTTTATTTTTCTTTCCATTTATTCCATTCACCAAGAGCCTGCCATCTGTACGCATCTCCTCCATGGGTCTCTTAGTGAATTTCAAAACCTCAATATTTCCGCCATACCATTCTGAGAATGATTTGTATTATTCTATGAATGATTTGCGCCACAATTGTTCCCCTTTCTCCCAGTATCTTCATAAAAACTTTCCTTATCCATCTACTCCCCACATATAACGTCTCCATTCTTGGAGCATTGACTATTCCCGTGACTTTCTTGTGAAGATTCCCCCTTTTGAGGCTAACTTTCCTTATACGAATTTGTGAGCCCTTTGCTGATTGGAGCGATGCTCCTCCCTCTCTAGCCACTCCCTCTGCCATTCTGTGCCATCTCATTCCGGTTGCAACCCACTTCTTCTCTATCAACCCCAGATTAATTTTGTTTGTGCCCAAGCCTCCCTCTGAGGAGTATATGTATGTGGTAAATCTGAATGAAATCCTCCTATACGATCTCCAAAACGGCTCCTGCCATTTTCCCCCCCTATGATTTGGTGAACCTGCTCGTAGCCACGGACCGAACTGTGACTTTTCTCCCTTCTATATAGGTTCCCTCTTTGCCAAACAACCCACCACACCACGGCGGATAATTCCACAATGAAAGCAGAAGTGTGGGAGACGTTCATACTGGAAAGCCACCTTTACAAATTTTCTTTTTACCTTCAGCATACGTCCCCGCGAGATTGGCTGTTTCAAGTCCACCTTGACTCTGACCCTTAGGTATTTGCCTCACCCTATACCTTCTTCGTCTGTGTCAGTCGCTTCCACAATCCCCATTGTGCAACCTATTTGGTGTCCCACATCTTTCCCCATGCACGCCAGTGAGAGATTGTACATACGAACCCAAAAGGACACCATTTCAAAATCGATGCTTGCCAGCGGGGTAACCCCATCAAACTCGTTCACCGAGAACAAGCTTCCCTTGAACACCCAAGGTCTTCCTTTGAAGACCCTTATTCTATCCCATTCATGTTTAAAATCTAGCAGAAACAGATTTTTCCCTATTACTTTGAAAGACAAATTCCTCGATGGTCTCCACCCCTTTATTAGGGTTGTTCGCACGATGTCCTTACTAACTGTCCGATCTATGAGCAATTTTTCAATCAAGCATGCCTGCCCCCGAGTCTCCAAGCCCTTCAATGTTTGGTCTTTCACCTCCATCTCCACACTCTCTGCCGCAGACAAAGAAAAGTTGTTCCATAGTGATGTTAGATCATCCGCCATGTCCATGCCACCAGTATCTCTTGCACGTAGCCTCCACACAATCCTGCAAAGGTTGGCAGAAAAAATGATTCCTTCTCCTCTAAGGTTTTGAGAGTCCTAGAGAGAAAATGCTTTGACAAAATGTTTTCACTCCAATGAAACCTTGAAAACCAATGTCGTCCATTAATTAAGCATGTAAATAGATAAACAAATTACTCAATGAACAACAACACAAACTAAAAAATTATCAACCAAAAATAACGACAAGAAACTCTCTTTCAGTATTATTTCCTGAATTCAATGTAAAATTTATAAAAGAAAAGTAATCACTTGAATAAAAAAATAATATATAAATTAGAAAAAAAAAATAAGGGTCAAAAACCAAAAAAAAAAAAAAAAAAAAATGGAAGAACATAAGCACCGGAAATAAAGATTAAAACACAAAAAAAAAAAAAAAAAAAAAACCCTAGTATAATTTTTCATCAAAAAACAACGACTGAAAAATTGAAATGAACTATTCTAGGAAAAAATAAATAAATAAAAGAACTGTAGTATAGTTTAAGCATGTAAATAGATAAACAAATTACTCAATGAACAACAACACAAACTAAAAAATTATCAACCAAAACTAAAGATAAGAAACTCTCTCAATATTATTTCCTGAATTCAATGTAAAATTTACAAAAGAAAAGTAATCATTTGAATAAAAAATAATATATAAATTAGAAAAAAAAAAACAAAAAAACCAAAGGTCAAGAACAAAAAATTGATAGATAAGCACCGGAAATGAAGATAAAATAAAATAATAATAATAAAATAAAATAAAAAACGAAAATATTAATATAATTGAAAATCACTGTTCTAGCCAAAAAAAAAAAAAAAACGATTGGAAAATTGAAAAGAACTGTTCTAGGAAAAAATAAATAAATAAACGAACTACAGTATAGTTTAAGCATGTAAACAGATAAACAAATTACTCAATGAACAACAACACAAACAAAAAAAATTATCAACAAAAAATAACGATAAGAAACTCTCTCTCACTATTATTTTACGAATTCAATGTAAAATTTACAAAAGAAAAGTAATTATTTGAATAAAAAATAATATATAAATTAGAAAAAGAAATAAGGGTCAAGAACACAAAAAAAAAAATGGAAGAACATATGCACCAGAAATAAAGATAAAAATAAAAAATAAAAAATAAGAGGAAAAAAAAATACTAATACTAATATAATTGAAAATAACTGTTCTATCAAAAACAAAAAACAAAAAACAAAAAAGAACAAAAGAAAGAAAAACCGTAGTATAATTTTTCATTGAGAAACAATGATTGGAAACTCTCTCTCTAACATTGAGATACAAATAGAAAGTAAAAGAAGAAAAAAATAAAATATATATATATATATAGGGACAAAAACAAAAATGGAAGAATATAAGCACCGAAAATAAAGATAAAAAAACGTATAAAATGAAAATACTAATATAATTGAAAATAACTGTTCTAGGAAAAAAAAAAAAAACTGTAGTATAATTTTTCATTGAGAAATAACAATTCAAAAATTGAAAAGATTTGTTCTAGCAAAAAAAAATAATAACAATAATTGTACTACAATTTTTCATTGAGAAACAACGATTAGAAACTCTCTCCCCCCCCCCCCCCCCCCCCTCTCTCTCATCTTTTTCCTGAATTGAGTTTGAAATTTACAAAGGAACATTGAGATATAAATAGAAAATAAGAGAAGGAAAAAGAAAAATAAAATAGAGAGAGAAAGAGAGAATTTAGGAACCTTTTGTTTTCTTCATTAAGAGATCAATTAAATGCATTCCAAATAAAACTCATACGTTTTAATTGTCTCATATTGAGATATAAAGAGAAAGCAAGAGAAGATAAAAAGAAAAATAAAGAGAGAGAGAGAGAGAGAGAGAGAGAGAGAGAGAATTTGTAAGCCTTTTATTCATTAAGACAATTAAATATATTACAAATAAAACCCATACGCTTTAATTGTTTCACATTGAGATATACACAAAAGTAAGAAAAGATAAAAAGAAAATTAAACAATAACAGATTTAAAAAACCCTAGCCCCTTCGTCTCTCCCAAAAAACAAAAAAAAAAACCCTAGCTCCTGCTTGAGCGAGTGCCGCACAGGTAAGGAGGAGGGGTGGCCTTCACTGCCTACCCTCCTCCCCTTGGCCTCAACCCTCTATGCAAGGCAATTTACTTGATGCTCCCTAGCCTTTGTATGGAGCTTCCCCCCTTCTCTTCTGCCCCTTTCCCCTCTTGTGTCCCGTTTCTTTTGTCCCTCTCCTCGATCCTTTGAGCTTAGCATTTTTTTTTTAGTCTCAATCGCTGCCCCGTCATCTCGCTGCCTTGCCTTCTCCTCCTTTTTTTCGCTGGATTTGACTGGCCTCCTTCCGATGAGGCTTCTGTTTTGGGGTTTGGGTGTTTTCTGCTTTTTTCTTTCCTATTTTGGTTCTTTTTCCTGCTTTTTTTGCTTCTTGTTTTTCCTGTTTGTTTGCTTGGGTTTAGATGTTTTTATTTCATGTTTGTTTGTTTGGTTTTTTGCTTGTTTGGCACTCTGTGTGGGTGCCACCCATGGGGTTTCACTCAAACTCTCCCCTCCGGTTCTAAGTACACCGCCGATCTTCTTCGCGCCCGCTTTGCCACCTACTGTCCGCTATTGGTCTTATCTTGCGTCCCCCCGCGATGAGCTTTCAACGCCACCTTCCGCATTCGTTTTCGGCCAGCACGCAACTGGCTTCCTCCTAGATGTCATTCTTCCCCATAGTGTGCTTTTCTTGTATTTTCCTTTGGTTGTATTTCCGTTTTTGTCTTTTATTTTCCCTGTACGTTTTTTTTATTTCCTATTTTTGTTTGTAATAAGGCTCTGTCCTCTCTCTTTGTTCTGCCCATGTGTATTTTGATCATATGTAGGGTATTTGCTTTTGGTCCAGACCTTTGGGTTGTGAATGTAATCGATATCATAGCTTTCGGGTTAAGGAGGATGAGTATCAGCATGGGGGTTCTTTGCTTTCAAGGCCGAGGAATAAATGCTACTTATGCATTAGATGGTGTTTGTTTTGGTGCAGATTTGATATTAAGGACTTATTTAAGATTACGTTTGAGAAATAGTGCTTTGAAGTCCAAAAGTGCTTTTGGGCAAAAGTTTCATTTTTAAGCTTTTGCCAAAAGTGTTTTTTGGCCCTTTTTAGGCTTCTTGGATCCTTAAAAGTGCTTTTAATTTTTTTACCAAATAAATATTTTTTTCTTTAAACAAACTTTTTAAGTATTAAAAACATTTTTAAACTACTCAAACGCAATCCTAAACAGGCCCTAAACTTGATGATTAGTCATGGGTTAGCAGATGTTTTTGTAATGGTTGATTTGGTATGTTGGTGATGACTGTAACTTTAGCTTCAACTATGATTTGCTTCAGAGCTTTTTGCTCTGTTTGTAAGAGTTTTTTGCTCGCGACTTTTTATCAATGAATGAATATGAAATGCTTCCCTTTCAAAAAAGAAAAAAAAAAATTAAATAGAGAGAGAGAGAGAAAGAGAGAATTTAAAAATCTTTTGTTTTCTTCAGTCAGGCAATTCAATGCATTACAAATAAAACCCATGTGTTTTAATTGTCTCACTAAAAGGCTAACATCTACACGTTTACTTCTCTCTTTAAAACGCCACATGTCGCAATTCTATGCACTTTCTAAGAGGACCGATTCACTCACAAAAAAACATGATTTCAGGACATGTGCCGTAATTCTAAACACTCTCTAAGCCAAAACTTACATTTGGTTTTCTTAAATTTTTAGTTTATAAAATTCTTATATCCTCGTAAAATAATTATACACTACAATATGCGGTTAATTTTATGAATCATGGGTCTGGGTGATTTTAATGAGGAGTGGGAAACAAAATATAGAATTAAAGGACATTAAATAATGTAAATGAATAAAAGATAATAATTTATAGGAACAAGTGATAAACGACAATATGAATGAAAATAGGTTACGTATATGATAAAAATATATCCAAAATAACCTTTAAGGCATTAGAGAATAATGATTGTAAATAAGTAATGTTGTAGAAATGCATAAACAGACTTAGTTTCATAAGCGTTTGGGTGTGTTTTTTTACTACTGCCATTCAGCAAATTTTGTGCTGCATGTACTTGATGAGTTATTGAAGAAAATACTTGTGGCAATATAACCGCCTTATGTGGTCCTTGAGAGGATTGGGTCACTTTCTTGACTCATTTCATAATTATTGTAATTATTTTTGCTCTGTTTTAGTTTATTTTGTGTCTATTGATAGAGAGCCCACCCCATGCATTTTCGTTTTTAGGATCACCCACTTCTTCCTTTCGAATCAGAAGTGGGATAGATCCTCCCCTATAACCATTTCCTTATTCAATTAAAAAAAAATTACTTTTTTTTTTTTTTTAAAGTGAAATTTCATTAACTCATTCTTTCAAAAGAGTCAACCATTTCAACTTTCAGCTTGTATAACGTCATGAATAAAATGAAGATATTCTTGTATCCAAATTTTTTTTGTTGATGTATGGAGAGCTCCCTTTGCCAATTGGTGTGCCACCTCATATTTGCTTCCCTTCTTGTATGCATCACAAGCCTAGACTGGAAGCTGTGCAAAACAATCTTCGTATTCTCAATTAATGTACCGTATCTCTACCGTAGTTTGTCTTCTGTCTGAAAAAGCATGAACAATCTCTAGAGCATCACCTTTTATAATAACATTTTGTATGCCTAAATCGATCTCTTCCGAAAAATACTGCCTTCCAAGCCGTATAAGCTTTCGCCATTGTTGGGTCAATAATATACAAAATAGACACACACATAGATGCCAAAATAATACCCATATTGTCCCTTACAATAACCCTCACACCCATTAGCTTCCTAGTCTTATCAATTGTTGCATCCCAATTGATTTTGTATATACCATTTGGAGGCGCTTTCCACTGTGGGAGAACAGTCAACTGTCTTCTTACGATGGACAACGCCACAGGATATGATTTGTATTTTTTACCTCCACCCCACACATCGGACAAAAAGGAACTTGTGTCACCTTTCTTTCGAATAAATTTTATTTGGTTGGAAGCAAATTATTGCATGCCTTCCAAATAAAAACTTTCACCACACCATGCACATTCAAACAAACCTTAAGAAAGCTTTAACCGGCGGAATTAGATAATGAGAAATGTTTGGTTTTATTTTTTGTCCATTTCTTGTACACTACACGAGATGGGCAAATTATTCTTGAATATGCGGACCTATATTCTACAGATTTAATAGTAAATTTATAAATAAGAAATGATTAAAAATAAAAACAAAACAAGAGATAAATATGTAACTGTTCTCATTAAATAATAAGGTAGAGATTGTTGGTCAACTTGGTTGGTATAGTTGAAAAAGATCATGCATTGCCACCATAAGTAATTAGAGAATATAATCAAGCACAATAATATGCCTCGGAGTTCTTCAACGACAAATTGAAATACACCATATTTTACAACATCACAAACTGAACAAGAGCGCAATTCACGTAAGCATATTTGAGTAATTCTAAAAGTTCATCTTGTGTCACTTTTAAAATAATGTAGCTTTTAAAATTACTATTTGATCAAAATTGAATAATGATCAATTACAAGTCAAATGGTAATTTTAAAAGGTATAACATTTTCGAAATGACTTATAACATTACTCGACATATTTAACATATATAACTTTATTATTATGGTCTAGTACAATAATCCAAGTTGAGATAAGTCGATGTCAAGGGTCTAAAGACATGGGCAGCCTTTGCCTCTATGAACTCCACTTGTCCTTTCGACAGGTGCATGTACACCACCCAGTCACCCTTACCGGTTGGGCTTGGCATCGGCATCACATACCCGGTGTCTCCTCCCCATGGAAAATGGTATGACCCGAAACCCGGCATACCCCACCCGAAATCCACCTTAGACACCGGGAACCTCTGCCCGGACGACACCACAAAAGCCGGTCCATCTTCAAAATATATCTTTGCCGAACCGGGAACCGGACGATGAGCCTCCACCCAATCAATCAGCCCCAGAAAATGCTCCTTCGTCGCGGCCCCTTCCAAGAATTCATGAACTTTATCCGCCACCCACCCCAATGGCTTTTCATTAAGCTCATCAACTTGCTTCGCAAGGTAGGGTACGGATAGAACATTTCCAAAATAAGAACCCATGAGCAAAGCCTTATGTTCGTCTCCATCACTCAACCTTGTCCTTCCGTCGACAACAACGCCCATCTGGGTCATCTTTTTGTCTGCATTTTTAGTAATAGCCCACTTGGCAACCATCTTCCACAAGAATGCACTGAAAGACTCTAGCTTGGTCCTTCGGCGACCCTTGGTACTGGCTAGTGATTGGAGGCGGCTGAGTTGTTCGGCCGGAATGTAGTATATGCGGCTTATGAGATGATCGGAATCAGGCTCGGGATCTTTGGGAGGCGGCAATTTGGTTACGGGGACGTAGATATCTTCGAAGTAGGAATGAATGGAGGCGGGGCGTCGAGGGTTGAGTAAAGATCGACGAAAAGATGGGAGAGTAGAGATTGGTTTAGAGTGAGCCATCTCAGCCCATGAGACGAGAAACATATTGGCTGAGTGTGCGTCTGCTATTCGGTGGTCAAATGAGCACGCCACCACCAACCCACCACATCTCAGCTCAGTAACCTGCAACATGTTTTTTCTTTAGATGAATATCATGCTCACAAAAATAAAAAATTATGAAAAAATAAACATAATCAACCCTCTCAAACTACTACCTTATTCTCAATGGGCCCCAAACTACCAATTGTATGATTTGTATTAATGTTCCTCTAATAACAAAAATACCCTCATAAAATTTTAACCAAAAAAATTAAAAATTAAAAAAAAAAGGAAAAAAAAAAACAAACAAACAAATAAAACAAAAACAAAAAAAACAAACAAAACAAAACAAAGGGGCCGGGTCTTATTGATTTTTTTTTCTAATTTTCAATTTTAAAAAAATAATAATAATTTTTTTATTTTTTAAAATTTATAAGAATGTTTTTCTCTTTTTGGGGAAAAAAAAAATTTGTCTTTTTGCTGGCTGAAAAGACATTGACATTGGTTTTGGTCATTTATAAGGAATAGTAACATAATTGATAGTTTATGAGGCATTAATTAACAATGGAGTGATAATTTAAAGAGGCTAAGTCGTAGACTAAATTGGAAGGTATACATCTACCGTACCATATTACCACTGACATGCATGTATAAGACAACAGCTAGTGCCTTGGGTGGCCTGCTCGATTGTGACATTCCTATCCTCATCGAGGATGGCTATACCATCATCATCCGTTACTATGAATTAGCTACAAACCAATTTATAACAAATTTTTGTCCAAAAAAATAACATATATATCATGCAATATATACATATAACATCTAGAGATCGAGATACAAAAAAAAAAGTGTCATATGGCTTTGTGTTTGCCTATATATATATATATATATATATATATATATATATATATATATATATGTGTGTGTGCGCGCGCGGGTGTGTCAAACCTGGACAGCAAGAACTCCGTGCTTCTTCCTTGGCACAAGTTTGCCTTCAATGGTGTCATCAGGATTATACAAGTTGAGGTCTTTAAGGTGAACCTCTGCAAAAGCTTCAACAAAATCAACCCCACGGTTGTTGCAGAGAAGCTCAGGCTCACCAAGGGAGTTTGGCACCACCTCAGCAGCAAAGGCGTAATGGGAAAGCAGAAGTTGGGCCAAGGCATTCTTGAGAACCCCGGCCATGGATTCAAAGGTGAGGTTGTTGGTGGGCTTCTTGTAACAGAAAAAGACACCCACGTCCAAAGGGGGAAGAAGCAAGTCGAGGTTGGATAGTGGCAGCCAATGCTCTTGCAATGGAAGCACTGCAGCCACCACCTCCCTCTTCCTCACACTCACAATCAACTCATCTCCCCCTCCTCCTGTACCCATCTCTATCTTCAAGTTTTGGAGAATCTTTGAGAGAAAAGTATAATATAATTGATAAATATATGGGTGATGGTTTAGATAGGGAGATGGAGAAGCCTAGATATATATATATATATATATATATAGAGAGAGAGAGAGAGAGAGAGAGAGAGTTCAATTAATAATGCTAGGATCCTAGCTAGTAGTGAAGGTTACAGCTTGTCTTCTCTCCTGTTAAATTACATAATTGGGTATTATTGGTAGCATTGTTGAAAAAAAATGACAAACCATTAACCATGTACCTTGCCTCCAGACTTCAAAAAAATGAGAAAAATAAAAAATTGTGAGTAGTGTTGCCCTTGGATCCAGATCCTCTCCAGTCCATTTTGAATCGAAAAATATTCAGTTAATGGTCAAAATTTTTTAAAAAAGATCTTGAGGCCATAAATAAGACATATGTCTTATATATATATATATATATATATATATATATATATATATATATATATATATATATTAAAAATAATAAAAAATTAAAAAAATTAAGGGGGAGCTGGCCACCCTTTAATTTTTTATTATTTTTTTAAAAAAATTTCATTATTTTGTTTTATATATAAATTTTTTTTTTTTTTTTTATTAATGGGATAGATGTCCCATTTATGGCCTCAAAATCTCTCTAGAGAGATCCTAACCGTTAATTGGATGTTTTATAGTCTAAAATGAACTGGAAAGAATCTTGTTTCGTTGCCCTTGCCATATCTTAAAGAGTGTTATTATTATTTATTATGGTCAATTATGGTTTACCCAAAAAAGTAAATAGATCATTCGATTTCCAAAAATAATAATCACAAATAGTACTTGTTTTTTTTTTTTTTTGACATGTCCACACAAGGGAAGAGGGAGGGGGGATTCGAACTAGTGATCACTGCTTCATAAGGCGTGGTCCACAGCCGATTGAACTACCCCTTGGGGACACAAATAGTACTTGTTGACATATGACAAACGTAGCTAGTACTTCTGGCTATTCCGCTTATGTTAGGTCAAATAATTTAACGGTGTACCTTGTCTAGCCCAATCATAATTTGAAAAGTGTCTTATATATCTCATTAATATTATTAAAAAAAAAAAAAAATTAGAAGGTGGTCGAGCCACCCTCTACTGCCAAATGGGGTGGCACGAATTAGTCATCGTTAAAAACAATGGTAAACCTTGTACCTTACACTAAGAGAAGTGTTGCCCTTGCGATACTATAAGTGAATGTTATTATTATTATTATTAAAAATAAGATGTATTAGGCGTATATACAAGTGTATATGTCTTATTATCATTGATTGTCAAAAAAAAAAATGTAAACTTTTAAATAAATCATGTAAATAGTGAGTCAAGCTATATTTTGATAACATTGGGCGAGATTTGATATAATTATGCCATTATGAAAGTTATATGGGAATTTATGTACATGTGAATTGCACGGTTTGATCTAGAAAGGCATTGGCTTAATTACCAATGTGATAGTTGATAATTTTATGATGAAATATGTACTTGAATTTCAAAAGTGGCATCTTATTGATAATTTTTTGAATGATAAGTTTCTCTGTGAGTACTTTAATTATGATTTGAAAACTCCTTATGGCATCGAAGCTAGTCCTAGTAGGTGGACATCAAGAGTTTGATCCCTAATTTTGAAATCGTGCAACTATGTGTGCTTTAAAGGGTAAATAACATAGTAATCAATCATGGGTAAGTCTCTCACATAAATTATGGGGTAGTAGACTCATGGCTAGAGGCTAGCTCTAAAGAGTACTGCTTCTTCTTGCTCGTGAAGAGGTTTCAATCCTAATAAGGAGACTGAACAACCTAGTCAGACGAAATGAAAAACGTTTGACGAGTGTAGGTATGATATTGAGCGATGATTTTAATATGTTTTAAACCATTGCATTATTTTTATTACTCACAGTAAGAATACAATGTAATTTTATGGTTATTGAACAGTGCAAAAATATAATATTTCATATTCTTGTTTTGAAAGTGTTGAGAAATGTTCCATGAAATTATGTGCAGGATTCCAATATGTAAATAGCTTGACATCAGTACTCCATTGATTAGTTATTTTTGCTTACTAAGGTTGTTCACAAATATGCGACAGATTAATGCGAACAAGTTTGACAAACAAATATTTATCCATATATATATATACTTTGTTACTGTATATATATATATACTTTGTTACTGATTAAGATGACAATTTCCGATATATATATCATAAATGAAGTGGATGAAATATTTATGAAAGAAAGAGATTGCTGTTCGATGTTTGACAAGGACTGATCACCTTATATATATATATATATATATATATTGAAAGCTCAGAAAAATCACCAACACGTAAAAGAATTGCGTACAATATTTGCAACATCTGAAGGATATCCTTCCTTATCATCTATTTTATTTATTGTGGTTCGATAGCGTTTGCAACATCTGAAGGATATCCTTCCTTATCATCTATTTTATTTATTGTGGTTCGATAGCGTTCATACGAGATATCCTTAATTAATTAAGGATATATCGTATATTGTGGTTCGATAGCGTTATACCAACAGCCTACTTATCCTAATAAATTAAGAAGCAATAATAGTGGAAATAATTAATTGTCTTCTACGTTTTCTATTATTCTTCTTCTTCTTCCCAAAAAACAAAATTGCTTTCTTTTTCTCTTTGTATATACAAATGTCATTATTATTATTATTATTATTATTATTATTTTCTTTGCCTCTCTCCTAATTTCCATCTGATAGCTAGGTTTCAACGATCAATAGGGAGTTTTTTTTAAAAAAAAAAAAAAAAAAAAAAAAAAATTCTGTTTTATCCTGAACCCGAAACGGATGGAAAACAAAAAAAACAAAGCACAGTGAAAGGTGGTTGAGATGGTGATCTCAAGCTGAGGAAATTAAGTCACCAAAGTACGTAAAATAAATATTGCTTGCATTTGCAACATCTCAACGACTAGCGTTATATCTCCAACAACTGAAATAGACTCCCAATCATGTCAAAAAAAAAAAAAAGAAATAGACTCCCAATAAATAACTAATTACGTACCATATTTAGAACACCAGCTTCTTCAGGCAGAATTGGTTTGGATCACGCCTCATAAAGAGGTGATCACTAGTTCTAATTCTCCATCCCCCTTTCCTTGTGTGGACATGTCAAAAAAAAAAAAAAAAAACGCTTCTTCAGGCAGAATCAATTTTTTCCATTTTTTTTCGCTTAAATTGTCGTTATAAAAAATAAGGTAAATATATTAGAAGTTTCTGGGTCAATGCGCCAAAATTAAATTCTTCCTAAGTTTTTTTTTTTCTTTTTTTTTTTCAAAAATTTACTCTCTGGGTCAATTGAACTGCCAAGAAAATCCCTACAGTCAAAATTTTTAACTGCCGTTATATAGATTGAAACGCACCATTTTGTCACGTCAGCAGAATAATTTTTTATTAATTTAATTTAAAAATTAAATAAAAATAAAAAAATTGAAGGGATTGCTAACGGTGGGACTGCCACCCCTAACCCTTATGGGGTGGCTTGCAGCACCCTAGGGGTGGCTCGCAGGCCACCCCTAACCACCCTAGGCGTGGCTCGTGGCCACCCCAAACAAACCCCCTGGGGTGGGCAAACCACTCCTTGCCCACTTCCCATAGGGGTTGGGGGGTGGCAACCCCATCGCTTGCCACCCCTTCAACTTTTTTTTTTTTTTTTTTAATTTGATTTTTAAATTAAATTAATGAAAAATTATTATGTTGACGTGGTAAAACTGTGTGTTTCAACCTATATGACAGCAGTTAAAAAATTTTGATGGTAAAGATTTTTTTTGGCATTTTGATTAACCCAAGAAGTAAATTTTCACAAAAAAAAAAAAACAAAAAAAACAAAAAATAAAAACAAAAAAAAACCCTTAAAGAGAATTTAATTTTGACACGTTGACCTAGGAACTTCTCATATATTTACCCTAAAAAGTATATTTGATTGGAAAAGAGCTGGATTTCCATGTTGTGAGGTTCCACAGTAGCGTGAATTGCTCAAAATCCCAAAAGTACATGGTGCTGTATATTGGAGCCAACATCTTTTAATAGTACACAATAATCTGAAAAAGACCGTTCTCTTATTTTGGGCACTCGAGATGCAATTTTCACTCAAACCCAATAAAAAAACTTGTCAATTTTCTCATGAAAGGGGTCACAGTGTATGCTGTTTGTCTGCAAGCCATTTCTAGGGCTAGCAGTAAGAGGGGCAGAGACAAACACATCTTATTTTAGAGGTTCTATGTACCATGCATGTAAAGAAAATAAATAAGAAAGGTTTGGTATAACCGTCACTACGAGAAATTTGGTTGTCAGCAACGACAAAAAGACTCACTGATAGTTTCTATCAACAAAAACTTCCTATAGTCGAGATCATTGGAAAAAATATTAGCAATGACTTACATAGCCATCATGGATAACAAGAAGTCGTCGGGAATAACTTTGTATTTTTTTTTATTTTTTGAAAAAAAAAAAAAAAAAAAAGTATTTATATTATTGTCAATTGCAATTAATTTTAGCATGGATATGTAAGTATTCAATCAACAAATACCTTAAACACTCGTGTGCATCAACTAAAGTTCCAAAACTGTATAAAAAATTGTGAAAGCAAGCATCAACATTAGTTTATATAAAAAATAAGTGGTTCAGATTTTCAGAACATACATATTTAAGATTTTAGTACAATCATTCTTCAAAGACATTAAAACAGGAGAAAATGGGGAAGGAGAATCCAATGGGAACGAAGCATTGGACTGAGAATCAAATAGAGGAAGGTACTGGGGAGATCCTAGATGAAGCAGAACACCCTCTTTGGCAGGAAAAATTTCTCATCAAATACAACATGCATTGACACATAAACATTAAGAGGCCTTTATGATTCGAACTGTAACCAGGAAAAATACAACATTTACCCCGGAACATTAACATATGTGTTGATTAAACACGCACATCCAAAGGTACATGAACTCGAGTAGGCTGGATGCTTGTTAAACAATTTAAAGTAACGACACGTTGTCAAGAATCGAGGTTGGGAGACGATTTATAATAAAAGTGGAGGTCAGAAAAGCATCCACCCAATACATTGAGGCAAGATGCGACTCAGCCAAACCATTTTGTTGTAACGTATGGGGGTAAGAAACCTTGCGATGAATGTGATTTGACACAAGAAAACTTTTTAAATGGCCAAAAACAAACTCACCACCACCATTATATTGAAATTGTTTTATTGAACACGAAAATTGATATAGGCCCATCTCAGGCTTGTTCCTAAAATAATAAATTTTTTCAAATTAAAAAAACCTTAAATTTCTTAAAAAAAGAATTTTTCTATCAATCTTAAAACAAAGCCCTTTTTTCTTCTTTATTTTTTCCTTTTTTCCTTTTGAGCAATTACAAAGGGAGAAGGGGAAGGGGAGCATTACAACAACCAACACAAAAAACTACGAACAAAGTGGGGCAACACAAGAAGCATCGCAATAATACAACCCGTAAGGTGCTACCATTTAAAGCTAAAAGAAAATGAGTCAAAAAATCTGCATGGCCCATTTGAAGCTTGGCATCTCAGCCAAGAACTAGGCCACCTTGAGTGGCAGTTTGATGCAACCAACAGGAGAGGAAGAACGGAACAGAAGAAAGGGAGACGGAAGAAGATGGAGACAAGCTCTATTCCTCCTACAGATTCACTCACAAGTCACAATGGAGGAAGAGAGTGGTAAGACATCCAAATGTTAACACAACACAAAAATTATGGAAACAAAACAATATTACTGTTTCCAAAAATACTTTCATAACTGAAAAAAGACTTCAAGTCATCCATTTTACAAAAATAAAATTAAATACAGAAAAACACATCCATTTTACAAAACTATCAAGCCTTGTACTAAGTAAGAACCAGAGACCTTGATTCTATCCTATCGCAACGATCAAGAGGAAAGTTCCTCCTGAAGCTCCATTTTGAATATTGAGTATTCCCTCTCAAACAACAAAAATTCCTGAACATGGAAAAAGCAATCAAATATTGTCAGCTGAATCAATTCCACGAAGGCAACAATAATTTTTTCAAAAAAAAAAAATGTAAATGAGGAATCCCTGCAGTCCCTAAATAGATGGATAATTGTTCCTTAAGCTTTTAACTATCACACCTATTGCACATCATCTTGACAATTTTGGGCCAGTAATGATACTCCCCTTTTTATATTCTAAGATAATTTCATTGAGAAAAGAAGAAACTCAAGTCCACAGGAGTATATAAGAGAATCCTCTAAAGAATTACAAACCAAAATTAGACCACTCGTATAAAGATCACAATATTGAGGCTCTTGAGAATGCAAAAGAAACATTATTCGTAGAGGGCATTGCTAATCCATGGAAAATTCCATCTTAGTCGTAAAAACTAAGTTGTTTACAATAATAAGATAAAAAATGCTATGCTTAAGGAGAAAATGTTGTTCCTCATTAGAAAAATAAAAAAAAACAAAAACACCCTCCAAGTGTCATGCTCCTTTAAAGGGAACAGTCTATCCAATAAAGTTAAGGCAGAGAGAGAAAGGTTTAAAAACAGGATGCAAATCCACAGACAACGTCATTATGGTTTTTTTTTTTTTTTTTATAAGTAATGTTGTGACAACATCATTATGGTTATAGCCTCAAGCAAGGAAGAAACAATTTGTTGTTCTTTGCACGAGTGAGTAAAACTATGTATTAGCTTACCTGCAATTGTTGCTGGCTAAACAAATGAAGAAACCCGGTTTCGGGGCAAGCAACTAATTCGATCAACTCATCGTGGCTTTCAGGTGGATCACTTGACTCCATGAGCGAAACTGAGACCTGCAAATGAGACGGACATCACTAAAATCTGCTGATAGAGCATCCTGGACCCTAGTAGACTCACCAAATTTTACTAGCCAAAAGAGCCAAAAATCACTTTTCTCTATTTTAGTTATCAACTTTTTTAAAGCACTCCTACCAGCCTCACCATTTTAGCTATCAACCTTCACTATTCTATTTAAATATTATTTTTCAAAGATTTCTTTATTCTTTCTCTAAACATCTAGATTTTTGACTGTTTGTCTTTTCTTAATAGTCATATTTCTGAATAATTCAATATAGGAAATAATGCTATATTTTACTTATCAAAAAAAAAGAAGGAAATAATGCTATATTTTATATCTTTGTGCTCGTCAAATACGTAGCATACTTGACATCCGATTATAGCTTTAAGGGATTTAATTTGCATTGAAGAATTCCCTAAACTTTAATGCGCCTGTGTTTTTATAAACACATTCATTTTATAAAATTTTCCGTATCAAGAATCTAATATATATATATATAACTGAATTTTTAATTGTACATACAGGTCTAATTTAGTTAGTATTGTTATGTGGGTTAATTTTTCATCTTGAATTTTTAATTTCAGAATCAATGGTTGGTGAATTTTATCAATTTCAACCTAGCTTTCTGTGGTTGAATCAGACTGTTTAACCCTTGATGTTTGGGTAAGTTGATGAATGCGAGAACAGAAATAAAAGGAAGAGCGAGGTGAGTGCGTGAGAGAAAAGGAAATAGAAATGATTTTCTATTCCTTTAGTGAGTGAACAGTCCTCACTATTGTTGGTGAGTACTGTTCACTCACCAAATTTTTTTTCACCAAAATAGTGAGTCTACTAGAGACTCCTTTTGAAACTTCTCACCAAATTGGCTCACAAAAAGCTATTTTGGTGAGCCTTCTAAAGATGCTCTAAGGAAATTAGAAAGAGTGACCTAAAAAAATGAAAATAATGCAAGGAGTTGATTGCTATATGAATGGATAATTTAAAGATGGACAAAGTCGAGACTTCTCTAAAGGGAAGAAGCTTACCTGCATGCATCGAAGAATGATTTCTGGAAGACAGCATCTACGACAAAGACCCCGCACAATGTATGTTGCTGGGCCTTCCAAAGAACCATCTCTGCTTGAATACCAAGCATCTAATCGAGAAATCTCCATTGTAACTCCAGCTTGAAACCGAAGAAGCTCACCTGCATTAGCTAACAATCCATTTAGTCACTACTGCTTCAATTAACACACTTTGCAGAACTGTTTCACTCCTATTACACAATAAATGTTCTGATCTAGCAATGGAAAGAGCATAGGCTTGTTTCCATAGCAAAATTCTCTTCCACACTTTTAGTTCTTTTCCCCCATTCTTTCCTTGTAAAGAAAACTTGCCTGTTTCTTATACACTTCCTCTTACGATAATAGGAAAACCTACATCGCAATTCTTCCCACCCTCCCACATCTACAGATATGATTTGAGATACATATGCAGAGTTATCAACCTTAAGATGCCCCCTATAGCAAGCAGACAGAAAGTCTATATTGCCATTGTTCATAAAAAGACAAACTACGCTCATATGTGATTTCTCAAACGACTGAAGAAATTAAGAATGAAAATATTCAATTTATCCCATTAAGACGTCTCACATTAAATTTTATTTACTGACCCTTCTGTTAATTTAAACACATGAAATTTTTGAATTGAGCACAAAAAAACACAAGATTGATCATTCACTCCAACAGAACTGCAACACACATGCAAGCTTTCTATATCTGTAGCTACTATAATGTCTCACCTTTGAAGCCAGCGGCCATAACAGTAGCAAGTATACCACCATCATTCAGTTCATGTGGCCAAATTCCATCACCCACTACTGACAAGCAGCGAAGTACAACCTCAATGCAGTACTTGTCCCTTGATGATATGGAGACATTCACCTGCCAAAAAAATTTCAGAATGTAAGCAAAAGGCAAATATACCAGGAAGAAATTTAAACAAAAACGTTGAGGCATGACAAATTTGGTTGCCAAAGGCCAATATGGATTTATGTGGAGCGTCGGTTTAGCATGGATTACATTTCCTAAGTAGAGAGATAGAGTCCAGAACCAGACTCTTGGATTCAATTTCTGTAAATATCACGTAAAGTATAGCATTGATCCCTATACTTTGTTTTATTTGTAATGTCTGACAGCATAAAGATTGTATCTATTTTCATTTTTTTTTTGAAACAAGACTACAATTCATGAGGTTTAGAATTACACAAGTTTTAACATCTTTCAAAGTGCAAATGAGGTTGAGTATCTTTACAGCCTTACAGGACTACAATTAAGCCTATCATAGGGTCCCAGTCCCTATCGCTAGTCAATTGTTCACCCCTTACGCACGCCTTATGCAATCTGGTTGCATCCCCATGACATCTTTTAAAGGTTTTAATTTTGTAATTAATTAACAGGATAAATAAAAGAAACAAATTTGCTCTCAAGTTTCAAAATTTGATATCTAAATTAAACCAAAATGGATTCTTTATACTCAAAGGTTGATCTTTTTCTTCAATCGTTCTTCTACAATTGGTACTTCATCTCAATCTACAGAAGACTACTTCAACTTCGTAAATTTAACCCAAAACCAAAACTTTTCTGCTCCTTATCCCTGGCTCTATCATTTGAAGTCCTAGTTTCACTTGAAAAATCCACCTATAATATGACGAGGCTGCAAGCCTTCTATTTGTAATATAGGACCTCTTGGAATAGAGTCTAAGTAACCAAAAATTCATAACTAAGTTCAGTCTAAATCTATAACTAAATAATGAAATGGGTGGCCAAAAAAAGTGTAGCCATGGGAGCCTAACTCCTAAGTGATCCAAAATTCATAACCAAGTTCGATCTAATCATAACCAAGTCCAAGTACTAATTAATATTGCTAATTATGATTCTTGGTTTTTAGAAAACACAATCCATTATAGTGGGGCCGTGGAGGCTAAGCGACCCAAAATTACATAATAAGAACAAGAAGAGTTGTTCTACCTAATTGACCAGAATAACAAAATAAGACAGAAAAGGAAGAAAAAGAAGAGTTCTGGAGGCCTAAGTGACTCATATAATAGAATAATATTAACAACAAGAAAGGGAAATTTTTTTTATGAAATTTTTGGGGACCAACATTGCAGTCCTTAAATCTGAGTAGTCTATCCCTTCAACAAGATAAGCCTCTGCATGAGTGAAGAAAACATGCTTGTACCAGGGCGGCCTCAATAAAAGATTTTGATAAAGATCAATAAAAGTTTATAAGGAAACATTTTTTTCTCCTTTATTGTCCAATCAGCCAAACAGAGCAAAAGAAATAAGCATACCATCAGTTGCCGATTTAACACATCTTCCTCGCTCACTGAAGAGTAAAGGGCACTCGTCAAAGTGGTGCACACTGTGGCATCTGGAGACATACATTCGCCAGAAGGTAGGCAGAGCATTGCAGTGGCATGCAATTCTAGAAATAAAGGTTCTTCTGATTTATATGCATGATCTTCACCTGCAGCTAACCAAGGATTTTCTTTTCCTAGAGAAAGTAGATAAACCACTTGTAAGCTAGAGCAAAAAAAATTATTATTCACAAAAAAGAGCAACTATGATCGGCCTAAAACTACCATTCTCAATGAAAAACCAACCCCAAAGAAGCTTCTACCTAATCCCAGACGAGTAGGTTGGTCTCTGCTTTTTATATGAAAAGAAAGGAAAAAACAAAACAAAAAAAAGATGGTCAACTCAACTTACTTAGTAGCAGTAATAGAGATGAATTTAGTGTTTCTTTAGCTGCAGAAACTGCTCTTTGTTTTTCCTCCAATGATAGTTCGAGGGGAGAAACCTCTGCATTCTCCAATTCAATTTTGAGCCAATTGCGATATGTTGCATCACAGGAGTAATACTCGCTCTATTTAATATGAGAATACAAATTATCAAGTGGAACTATAATTATTATGCTGAAATAACATTACAGCAATTAGGAAAAGTTAATCGGATAGATATGTAAGAACTAAGCATACCCAGTCTTCGAACTCTCTTAGATTATCAGAAATATTACAATCCTCCAAGGTATCATGATTTTCTGAAAGCTGTTTCAGAGGTTCAGCAAGAAAACTAAGCAATGTGTGTGCACCAATGGGAACTGCTGGCACTCTCCACATAGAAATCAGAGCAAACTCCCTGAATAATATATTGCTATTGAAAAGACCAAAGGTTAGATTTCAGCACATCCAGAGAATAACAACACAAAATAACAAGGTTGCGACAAAATTCAACAATCATGTATGACAACAATGTCACCAAGAGAGAGACAGACCTCCTGGAACTGGGATGTCAAGAATTAGATGGTTAATACATCATAGAGTTTAAATATAAAGCTACCATAGCAATAACCTTTGTCAAACAAGCTAGAAAACAGCAAGGAAGACCTATCTTCTAGAAACAAACCAAAAAAAATTGTGATTCTCCTACTGTACATTCATATATAATTGATACAAAAAGGCACACACTTCACCAGGAATCAGTTTTTGTGTGCCAGCCAGCACAAAAGTTGCTCATCTACGAATTCTATCACACGGCATCGTAGCATATAACCTGTATACTGGGGCCTCACCTTTCACTCATCAGAAATTTTTTTTTTTTTTTTTTTTAAATGCCATTATACAGTACAGCTATATTTATAGAAATCAATTACCTATGTACAAGTGCTTGCAGAAGAAGTTTTGTGCTAACATCCTTAACATCAGTAATTGTTGAGGGAGGTGTAAAGCAGAGCCATTGGATAACCATAGCTTTCTGGAGACCCTGCAGCCGGTGCTGCTCTAATATATCTGATAATTTCTCATATTTACCAACTTTGATCTCCCGAGATCTTGACAAAACCCTGTTTAAACAGTTAATTAAAAAGTTAACCAGATTTGTTTAGAAATAACATAATCTGCATTCTTTGTACCTCAGAATTACAAGAATATGATGAAGAAGTGATACAAATACCTTTCAATGATTTCCTCAAAACTGCCTTTTGAGTCATCCCCAGGAGAAAATGGCAAGTACTCCATAGCAGAAAGGAAGATCTTATATTTGACATGCACACTGTTGGCAGGCCGAAAAGCATAATATAACACATCAACACAAAACAAAATAAATATACAATAAAATTTGAGATTGCAACTAGATACATCATAATAAGATGATAATCCTTTTTTGATAAGTATAATAAGATGATAATCCTAGTCATTGCACAGTGAAATTCTCTTAATATCTGTTTTACTTCAATATGCATAATATATCATCCCTTGAAGAATATAATAGTAAGTGCTAAGTAAGTTTATTTTTGCAATTTTACTTGTAACTAAACAACAGGTACAGTCATATTCATTCTTAGACCACTCAAGCATTTGCATATTCAGCCAGAACATAAAAAATTGTAAAGGGTGGTGAACAGTTGCTCCAGGAATTTTTTTCCTCTCCCTCTCATACTCTTTCTCTCAACCTTGATTGGAATGGGGGTTGACTATACTGTATTAGCATCAAATTTATTATTTTTACACCAAATCATCCTTTTCCTCCCCCCACCATAAGAATTGGCATCCAGACCCACTATGATTGAAGGTGCTTTATATTAAGAGTTGTGTTTGTTCTTTAATGGGTTTTGGTCTCGATAGTTCTTGGTCTTTTTGGGTCGTGGAATTTTGGTGTGTTTGTTCTTGGTCTTTCTCGGAGAGAATTATGCTTCTTGTGTTTGAATCACAGCTATCGTTTGTTCTTTACTGGGTTTTGGTCTCTAGTTCTTTACTGGGTGTTTGAATCGTAGCCATTGTTTCTCTCGCTTGTTTTTAAATCACAAAAATGAGTTTAACTATGGGAAGAATGTCTCCTGATTGCAAATGGGGACTTGAGCTTTATAACTATGGGAAGAAAAAAGAATAAAGAAAAAGAATGTCTTGAGAACTGAAGCCCTTCAATAGTATAAAAAAGAAGCGAAATTATATAATAATAATAATAATAATAAAGAAATAATATTTAAAATGATATCGGAAAAGATAAGGAAGCTATTGTGGAATACTGCATTTAAATAGTGATGCAAAAAGTAGTTTGGTTCCCTAAATTTATGATGAAACTAAGGGAAGCTTATGGGAGTACTCTAATTGAAGTTGAATGGCATCTGGAAATGATCCAACCAAGGAGTGAGAAAATCAATTCAAGCACAACTATTATTAATTAGTACTTGCCATCATTCTCTATTTTCTATGCAAGGAAAAAAATATCATTCACTCCAAAAAGGGAAAAAAGAAAAAGACACGACGTGAAAGTAATATCAAACAAATTCTAGTTTTCCATGTGCATTTCCTTATAATTATACCGAATGCCCACTACAATACATGATTATACAGAAACATGGGCACTACATATATTGTTTGTGCAGACATAAAGGTACATGACAGAGAAATAGAACTAAAAGATCAAAGACCCAATTACATTATATTTTTTTTTTATCATTTACTTATCAAAAAAAAATAATGTAAAGTTTCATAAGGCAAGCATCTTATTTTGTGGATATGCCTGATGGTCAAGCATGTCATGTCAGAACATTATCTATGGAAGACAGTCTTGATTCACTCATTTACACATATAGCGTATTACCTCCAAAACTGGGACAAATATGTGACATGACTGTTCTTAAGGTTTGTTGCCATTAATGTCTTGAATCTGTTGTTTTCATATTTGGAAACCAGAACAATCTTATTTGCAAAGTAAAGGAAAGGGAAAATATTGAATAATGTTAGAAGAGTTATTAGGGTTAGTAAGTCATTAGGGTTTGAGGGTAGTTTGGTCATTGTGATATTTCCCTAATCCTATATATTAGGATGTTTGTATTAGGTTAACAACAGGCTGAATAATATAGCAGCCTCCTCTTCTCCCTCTAAACTTCTTGCTGCAAAACTCTTAACATGGTATCAGAGCGTATTTCAATTCTTGGTTAATCCTTTGTTTCGTTTTCTCTCGTGGGTGGCAGCACCGCCTGTGTGGGCTAACCCACACGGGTAATGCCTTCATAAAGCTCTAAAAGAGCTAAATATAGTCTTATATTAACCAGGAAAAACAAATTATAAAAAAAAAAAAAAGGAACAGCATTCATTTACCGTGCGTTTTCACGATGGTTGGTTGTCGTTGTGCCTTGTGCAGTGGCGCTCGGTGGTTTTCCAGTGAAATCTGGACATTTTTGGCAATTTCTAAGTCTCCGGCAGCCTTTTCTGGTGTTTTCCGGCGCTGTCCGATCGTTTCCAGCGCATTTCCGGCAATTGCGGTGGCTTCCGACCAATTAGTTGTTTTACCAGTCTTGGTGTTTTGCGGTGAGATCCGATCAAATCTTGGTTGTTGGTTGTTAGTTATCGCGATCCGACTAGCCTTGGTGTTTTTCGATGAGATCCGACCGGCCTTGGTGTTATGCGGTGGTTTCCAACCAGTTGTTGTTTTCCAGCGAGATTCTACCGGCCTTGGTGTTTTATGGTACGATCCTATCAGCCTTGGTGTTTTTTGGCGAGATCCGACTACTCGTTGCAGTTTCCGGCGAGTTTTCAACCGGCGTTAAAGTTTTAGCAAATTTTCTTGTTCTTTTTATCTGTCTTTGTCTTGTGTGCTCCAAGTTGTTTCAGCTTGAGGGAGAGTGTTCGAGTATGTTTTTCTCTATGTTTTTCGTTTACTTGTTTCTTCCAAGCTGGATTTATATGATCAAGCTTGAGAGGAAGTGTTAGAAGAGTTATTAGGGTTAGTAAGTCATTAAGGTTTGAGGGTAGTTTGGTCATTGTGATATTTCCCTAATCCTATATATTAGGATGTTTGTATTAGGTTAATAACAGGCTGAATAATATAGCAGCTTCCGCTTCTCCCTCTAAACTTCTTGCTGCAAAACTATTAACAAATAACAATCATAATACAACAGAAATTGTTCACGCATAAGATGAGACTAGTTATCCCACTTTATTCTCCTCGTGGCTAGGATGGAAAAAGAAAAAAAAAAAAAAAAGTTTCAAATAAGCCCTTATAGAATATATTCTTGACAGGTACCAGTTGCATTTGATATCTCTAATCTTCTGCTTAACTGTTCTTAGGGTTGGTTAGTGAAGATTTCCTAACAACACACAGGTAGTGAATTGAGAAGGACACTGCACATCTCCTCCCGTTAGAAAAGGATATATGGCACTCTTCAATACAATACCTTTAAATTTTCATCTGATAATTTATTATCAATTCTCTAAATTCAAATCTCATTACGATGATTATATATTTAAAAAAAAATTGAAATAAAATAAGGAGAAGAACAAAGACAAGAGAAGCATTAACCCAATAGAAAGTTATTTATACCTGCTGTTCAGCCTTAGTTCCATCATGTGCACAAAGAGGTCAATGCATCGGTGACGGGCAAGCTGAGAAGCATATATACCCACTAACTCCTCATGTTGCTTTGAAAAAAGAAACATTGCATACCTGAAACCAGATTAGCCAATTACACCCATGAACAGGACAAAATCGTGTTTTACCACAAACATAATCACCCTTCATCGTGTATTACCTAGAAGGCCTTGCACCAGAATGATTACATGGTCAAATTGCTTGGATTTTTTTCATCAAGGAAAAAAAGGAAGCAGCTTGGATTTTTTATATTTTTGGTTTGACATAACCTAGCAAAATGTCCTACCATGTAACCTCATATTTGTTTTGCTGCTAATAAATCTGAATTGCGGTTGTATGCTCCCTAGTTACAGCATCAAGCTTATAAGGTTCATTTTATTAGATTGATCATTAATTTATATATGTTAACAGAATACAATTTTTTTTTTTTTTTGGATAAGTAAAGATATATTATCAAAGCGCAGAGGGGCGCAACCTTAGTACACAGGGAGTATACAAGAAAGCGACTAAGAGGGAGAAAAAGAAGAAGAGAACATAAAAAAGAAGTCAGGGAAGCTGATCACTAAGGGCGCTAGCCAGCCAGCGGTCCAAGTGAAAAGGGTGTACAAGAAAAAGTGTAGAAGGTCCTTAATATTCCTAGACGAGTCCTCGAAACATCTAGTATTTCTCTCGATCCAAATGCACCACATAAGGCAAAGAGGAACCATCTTCGACACAACAGTACTACGGGATTTGCCACCCGCCCACCAAGAAGCATACAACCCTCTGACACTACCAAGCATCACCCAACACAAACCAAACCGAGAGAAAACGGCATTCCACAAGATACGCGCAACCCCACAATGAAGAAAAAGATGGTCAACTGACTCCCCATCCAATTCACACATGCAACAACGGTTAATCACAACAATACCTCTCTTCCGAACATTATCCAGAATACAATTGAGTTAGAAACATAAATTTAAACTTACATGTGTAGAATGAGATCACCAACACTCATTATTTTCTCTCTGAAAGCATCCTTCATTTCATCGCCAAGTAAATATCTAAGTACAAGCACTAGATGTGCACCAAATCGAATCATTTGAGGATCTCCATGGTGCCTGACAGAAACCACAATACCAATTGGTCAACCAACTTATTCTAAACAGGAAGAAAATTTACTGATTATTCTAGGAATGTTTATAAGAACAAGATTTGTTCCCAGACACACACCATAAAATCATGTCCCGTCAATGACCCAAACAGAAAATTCACTCAGTGGAACACCTCAGGTAAGAGAAATCACCAATATAGATTGATTTAACGTTATCAAATCATGATCTATTGAAGAATTTGCTTCAAAACACTTCACCTTCTTTTAACCATCATTAGATGTGACTTTGTAGTGGGAAGTAATGAGACCAAACCATATCATATTCAGCACATAGCCATACAAAAATCAAAGGTTCATATTAATAGATAGGTGGAGAAAAACCAAAGGGATATTACCCAACTCATTTTCACACAAACCTAGCAGATAAAGGCCACTAACATGGCATTACCTGAAGACATTCTGATCATCTTCTGAAGGTGCTACCCATGACCATATAAGGTCCAGCAGGCGCGGTATATCCCCTAACATTAGAATCATCTGCAAAGAATTGTATGGTTAAAGAAAGCAGCATATGAAAGGTAAAATCAAAATGAGAAACAAAAAATTTGTCACTTCCCTTTGAAAAATTAGAATATCATAACTAAGGACCCCATCCAAAATGTGCAAATATCTATGACAAATGAGTAGTGCATAAAAAATAAATAAATAAATAAAAAATGGAGGAAATTGGGAAAAAGCATAAGACCTTGTATCACTCTATGCAAAATAAGGTTGATGTGCAGCTACAAATAATGAATTTATTTGACACCTTCACATAGTTCTTTTGTCATTATAAACAAACATGTTATGCATATAAGATTCACGACATTGCATTATATGAATCATGACCAATCAATAGAGAGATGGTCACTAATTTTGCATCTTTCCCCAGTACTCAGTCGCCAACCTCATGTGGTTGTGGAATTAAGGCACTCCTGACTTAACTGCTATCTTTGATATCCTTGGAGGCAAAGAAAGACACGAATTGCAACCTTCATGTATCTTATAAATAGTGCCACACATATAACAAAGATGACCAGCATCAACGAGCTGCTAGACAGATCACATCCAAAATAGGTTGTAATAAGTGCTATCTTCCATTGGGGATTCTTCTCTAATTCACTCAAGTAAAATCCTGAATAAAACACCAATTTCAATTATTTTATTTTGCTTTAGCAACTACTTTCAAGACACCCTAACATTAATTCATGCTTGATGAGAGAGACAACAGTACTTTTCTCTTTTTCTTTTTGTGTATTAATTTTAGGGCTACATTTGAAATTAAAGAAAATTGATGACTAGATATCTTAAGCAGGCAGAACGTTCCTCTGTGCTCCAACCTAATAGAGGTTGTCCAGGTACACCCAGCTGCAGGTCATTCTAAATGAATGTTCAATACACTTCTCTTAATTGTGGAACCGCCTAACAATTAAATGTGGAAACCCAAGCAGCTAAATTAACTAAATGTTTGTCTTCAGGAGTACCTCTATTTGATGATGATGCTCCTTGCATCCTCGAGCAACACTTTCATGTACTGTTTCCCTAATCAGGAAAACATTAAAAAAAGATTTAACAAATCAAACAAAAACACATAGAAAGGAACTAATATTTGAATCCAAAATGCAACATACGTTGAATGAAGTTTCTGAAGAAGAGCAGAAAGTTGTCTTGGCTGCTGGTTAAGAACATGGACTGGCCAATTGTCTGGTCCATCTGAAGGCTGAAAGGTGCCATCACTATGTCCAGGACTTCCATCAATTACTTCTCCAAAACTGTTAATTTGATCCATTCTGCCTGGTTGTATATGAGCTAGTTCCAAATCCACCTGAACGTCTAGAGACGACTTTGCCATCGCCCAGCATGCTGACTGCAAATGTATTGAGTGGCAAATTTCAAAAAAGCATCCAGCATATTTTTTGATAAATAATCGAATTTTATTAAAAGCGCAAGGGCGCAACCCAAGTACACAAGATGTAAAAATCGAGCATGAAAATCATAAAAACTAGAAAAATTAAAATAATCATAAGCAGTCGCCCAATGGTACATGGTATTAAAGAAAAAAGTCTTTAATATACCATTGCCTCTCACAATCTTCAAAGCTACAGTTATTTCTTTCTCTCCAGATACACCACATTATGAAGGACAGAATCATCTTCCACAATGTTACATTATGAAGACTACCAAACTGACCTCTCCAAGATGCAAAGAGATCTACCACTCATCTAAGCATGACCCAGTCTAACCCAAAAAGACTAAAATAGAACCCCATAAGGCACTAGTAACCTCACAATGGAGTAAAAGGTGATCAACAAACTCCTCACTCTTCTTACACATACAACACCAGTCTACTACTATAATACGCCACTTCCTTAGATAGTTAGATGACATTTGATACACAGAATGGCTATTCCATTAGGAAAATGAATAGTTTTTATTGAAAATAGAAGAATGTGGATATTCCTTAAATTGAGGAATGGCTATTCCTCAATTTTTTTTATTTTTTTTTTTGATAAGTAATATAGATTATCAAATGCGCAGAGGGGCGCAACCCAAATACACAAGATGTATACAAAGTACCCCCTACTGACTAGAAAATGAATTACAAAGCTCTAAAAATTCAGAAAATGTAGGCACATGCGAGTGAGACCAAGTCACTCTCCATGAGAACAGAGTATTTAATGTCAACTTCTTCAACTCAATCACGTCAGTCTCACAATCCTCAAAGCTGCATGCATTCCGTTCTCGCCATAGACACCACATCACACAATGGGATCAACCTCCGTATGTGTAACACAAGCCGATTGCCCAACTGTCCCCTCCAACTCCCGAAGCAATCACTCATCTTTAGTGGCATAACCCAATTAACACCAAAAGTTGGAGAAACACATTCCATAGCTCAATTGCAACCTCGCAATGAGGGAATAAATGGTCAATGGATTCTCCACATTGTTTACACATGTAACACCACTCCATTACCATAATATTCATCTTTCATAGATTGTCCAAAGTGAGGATTTTTCATAAAGCCACCATCCACACAAAAACAGCCACTCTCGGGGGAGCCTTCACCTTCCAAATACTCTTCCAAGGACCAAACGCCTGTGCCGGAGTAGAGAGAATCTGATAATAAGATTTCACTTCAAAAGTATTCCTTTTGGACGGAACCCAACAAATTTTATCCCTCCATATCTAATTTTTTGGGAATACAACAATTCAGAAAAGCTCGAGACCACATCAAGTTCCCAATCATGCACAGGCCAAATAAACATGACATTCCAATGAATAAGATCATTCGGGGTCTCCATATACTCCTCCACCCACGCATCCTTGTTACAAGCAATATTAAACAATTCTAGAAATAAAAAGGTCAAAGGACGTTCCCCACACCACACATCATGCCAAAATAATGCTTTAAAACCATCTCCTATATCATACCGCACATGATGCGCGAAGCCCTCCCACCCCCTTCGAATACATTTCCACACTCCCACTCCATACGTTCCCCCTACCTCCTTAGAGCATCAATCACCCCTTTGACTATCATATTTAACTTTCACTAACTTCCTCCACAAAGCATCCCATTCCGTCTCATACCTCTACAACCATTTACCCAACAATGCACGATTAAACTGAATCAAATTTCGCACCCCCAACCCCCCTAACTTCATCGGGGTACACACCTTTGACCATTTCACCAAATGATACTTAATTATTCCTCAATTTAAAGAATAGTCATTCCCTCATAGGCAATGGGAATGGTTATTCGAAGTGTTAGATCCTTATCATATACTCTAACACCAAGGCTATTTTATTCCACCTTCTTCCATTCCTAATAAAAGCTATTCCTATTTTCTAATGGAATAGTCCTTCTGCATATCAAGCGTAACCATAGGCTATCCATAGTAAGAATTTTCCCTAAAGCGGCCGACCAAGCAAATAATGCCACTCTCAGGGGCACATTATTCCGCCAAATACTCCTTCAAGGAAAAGGAGTGTTATCATGGGGAGATAAGACATTATAGAACGTCTAACATCAAACAACCCTCTCTTCGAAGTGGCCAAGTTGAGCTTGTCTTCATTGCCCCATCTCAATCTAAAGGAGTACAACAAATTGAAGAACAAAGTAAAAAGATCCACCTCCTAGTCATGCGCCACTCTAATAAAATTAACATTCTACTAATGCAAATTACTTAAAAACTCCGATTGATCTGCCTCCGAACATCCTTAAAACTAGCAATACATAAATTAGGGAAAGCTACTTTAAAGGACCAATCCCTTCACCACCCAGCAAAATACGTACAAACCTTTACAAACTCTTCTAACAAGATTCAAAGGCGAAGCAGTAGTCAATGCTACCAGCTTGGAATTTTCAGCTTAGTTTCAAGGGTTAAATACTAAATACCCACCCCCTGGGGTTGCATAACTTTATTTTTTCCTCCTTAGGGTTTCATTTTTATCACAGGAGGTCTCTGTGGTTTTGATAATAGACCAAATTAATCTTTTTGTCAGTTGACTTAACGGAATTCCACGTGGACCAATCAAATGTTGACACGTGGCACCCACTTAATTTTTTTTTTTTTAATTAAAAAAAAATGTTTTTTTTTTTTTTTTAGAAAAGAAAATGAAAAAAAATTGGGGGTGGCCGAAACCACCCCCAACCACCATTGGGGGTGGTTTCGGCCACCCCCATGTAGCCTAGGGGGTGGCCGAGCCACCCCCCGAAACCACCCCCAATGGTGGTTGGGGGTGGTTTCGGCCACCCCCTTGGTGCCGGCCACCCCCTTGGAGCCAAGGGGGTGGCCGAGCCACCCCCATCCAGCCAGATGGGGGTGGCCAGGTCACCCCCATGGCCAAAGGGGGTGGCAGAGCCCCAATTTTTTTTCCTTCTTTTTTTAAAAAAAAAAAAAAAAAAAATTAAAATTAAGTGGGTGCCATGTGTCAACATTTGATTGGTCCACGTGGAATTCCGTTAAGTCAACTAACAGAAGGACTAATTTGATCTATTATCAAAACCACAGGGACCTCCTGTGATAAAAATAAAACTCTATGGGAAAAAAATAAAGTTATGAAACCCTAGGGGGGTATTTAGTATTTAACCTTAGTTTCAAATATTACCTTCTTTTTTTCTTATAAATCCCAGAAATCCCACACTTATAACCTCAGAATTTCCCTTGACAGGGAGGACCAGTACTGTAAGGCTAACAATTGGTCCCTTTGAAATTAAGAAGCTGAAATATGAACAATTAAACAGAAAATATAAGCAAGCTGCTGGCTGTTATCAAAAACCAATGCACATGCTCTCATACACGCAACCATAACAAAAAGAAGAAAACCTATTAAAATGCAAAAACATAAATGAAATTAAGAAGTGACATTGAGGGCTCATCAGGGGACAAAAAACTACCTCCCAGTCTGTGCAGATTGGAAGCAAACGCTTTAAGTTGCTACACTGAGCTGCATATACAGCTGCTTCATATTTACCACCATCTTGCTCTGCAATTTTCTTCAAAAAAAATAAAGGTAGAAAAGCCAAGATTCATTAACTCATAAAATTTGTACATTAACCTCATGCAATCACACGAAATGATTGAATATATGAGAATTTACAAGTGCTAATATTATTAAGCTAAGCATTATTGAATCTACTAAAGGCACAGGTCTCTTGGTATAAAAGCAAAAAAGATAAAAACAAATATGCTCCAAACAGCTTCCCCAGCAAAATGTTTGTAGTTTCGTTTCAAACTCTCAAGAAAGATGCCAGGGATTGGCAGGGAATGTTACCTCTGAAAGAAACTAGAGCCACAAATATAACCTTATGAAGAGAAATAGAGCACAGAAATCAGAATCAAACATGTATCGGCAAGACGTGAAAATGATAGAAATCTCTCCAATGGGGGGTCCTTTCAACCCTACCTCTGATGCACAATAGGAAGCCCATTTCCAAAGACGCCATTGGTGACCTGGGCCACTTTCCAGTTCGATGGCTTGCAAAATTCTATTCTTTCCATTCTTTCCATTCTTCACCAGCGCGTCAACAGAAGGATATAGGTCCAACCCTCCAAATGGGCACAATGTTGCAGCTCTCCATGGCTTCAAAATGTTAACATGTATGAGAACATCACCTAGAAGCATAAACCATAACCTAATTAATCAAGATCATTGGTTACCTGTCCAGCAGACCGGCAAAGATCGCATGCCTCTTCCAGTCTTCCAGCCCTTAAAAGTGTCCAGACATCTTCTAAAAGAGATTCATCTTGTTTCTGTTGAGCTAAGACTGTTATTGGCGCATTTAAGGAAAATACATGCACTTTCAGACTTGAATGTTTCAAATACTTTCTAAGAGTTCTGTATTCATGAAAATTATATTAAATAATAACTATTGTCGGTGTAGACACCAGAATTCAGCATAGTCATGTGCCCCACAGTAAGATCACACAATGGCTATTATGCAGTTCCTAACGCAATTTCCATAGTATCATTCAAACATATTTGTATTTGCATTCAACAAATTGCGAAGGAAATATAATATGTGAGCATAGCTAGCATTAAAAGATAACAGTGTAGAGTGTAAACTTGATAACAGTGTAGAGCGTACTTTGTCATCAGGTAGCTGATGAGCATGTTCGCGTGTTGGAGCATCAAAATCCAAGTGATGAACTGTATTTGTATTGGAGGCTCCTTTCTTAAGATACCGTTGAGTATGATGCCAAACTCCAGAGCTAGGGAGATAGGTACCAACATGAGATCCTCGCACCTGCAAATATTGAATAATTTCCATGTCATACAAAAACAATGTACTCTTAGTAAAAAAATTCAATGCGACAATCGTAAAGCTTTATAAGCATATTCTTTTTTTAATAAATAATAGGAATTTTATGAAGAAAACAAAGGCATACTCTATTTACCACAGAAAAAGTGGAAACACCGACCATTATCCCATCATACTAACTAAAAGATTTGCATTTTAAAAAGAACAGAAAATCCACATTTCATTTCTGATGTAGACCAGTTTGCAAGTAATTTCATGGAGAAGTTTGAAAGGCATAGTTCATGTTGCTCAGAACTAATTCCTAAGAGCCTCAATCACTACTTCGATCAACCAAAGCGATAAGATCCATGCCATAATAATTCCAAAGAGCTTTGATCACTAGTTTGTAATTAAACTTAATCAAATTTCTTACCCCCAAACCTGCTAATTTTATCGGAGTACAAATTTTCTACCAATTCATTAAATGGTACTTAAACTCATCACCAAGTCAACCACATAAAAAATCCCTCTGAAGTTTTTAAGCATATTAACCACGCCTATGGGAATAGGAAAGAGAGAAAAATAATATGTCGGCAGATCAGAAAGCGTGCTTTCTATCAAGGTCAACCTACCTCCCTTAGACAAATAAAGCCTCTTCCAACCAGCTTGTAATAAGCTCTCAAAAGAAGACCCAAATACTTCATCAACAAAGATGCCACTCTGCACCCAAGAATTTAAGCCAAACCTTCTACATCACCCACATTACCCATAGGAACTAGCTCTAATTTAGCCACGTTAATCTTCAGCCTTGAAACCACTTCAAAAAATAAGAATAAACACCTTAGATGACGGAGTTGTTCACAATTTGCCTCACAAAAGATCAAAGTATCATCCGCAAACAATAATTGCACACTATAATCTCTTCATTATTCCTCAACCCCACCTAAAATCTTGATAAGAGTCCCTTATCCATTATGACAGACATCATCCTACTCAATGCCTCCATAACAACCACAAGCAATAACAGGGACAACGGAGCCCCTATCTTAAACCACGTGAACTGATAATGAAACCTTCCAATGGAGAATTGCACCGTAGAAATACAATGCTCTATTCAATCTCATCATCTCTCCCTAAAGCCACATCTCTTCAACAAATATAACAAAAACTCCCAATTAACATGATCATAAGCCTTCTCTAAATCCAATCTACACAACGCTCCAAGTTCCGCAGATCTAATCCGACTATCCAGACATTCATTAGCTACCAGGACAGATTCCAGAATTTGTCCACAGCATCAGCTTTCTTAGGGATAAGGGACACAAAAGTAACATTAATGCTCTACTCAAACTTCCTTCGTCTGTGAAACTCCTTGAAAACTTCCATGATGTCCTCTATCAAAACTTCCCAACACTTCTGGAAAACAGCCATAGAGAAATCATTAGGGTCTGGGGTTGTGCTAAATATAAGCCAAATGCGGAAAAAAGCAGCGTTATGTGGAGTTTAATGTGGGTGACTTTGTGTGGGCCATGTTGACCAAGGATAGGTTCCCCGTCGGTGAATGTAACAAGCTTACTGCCAGGAACATTGGACCATTGGAGATAGTTGAAGCGTCTAAGCCCCATCAAGACATCTGATGTATTTAATGTCAAGCATCTAGTTCCTTATATTGGTGATTCTTTTGATGATGATGCGAATTCAAGGGCGAATTCTCTCCAACCCTAGGAGGATGATGTGGACTAGTTTGCCAATAATTTCATGGAGAAGTTTGAGAGGGAGAGGGAGAGTTCGATCAATCAAAAGTCAAGGCTCAATCAATTGAAAGGATGAGATGTTGCTCAATGCTAATTACTGAGAGCCTTGATCACTAGTTCAATTGATTGAAGTGATGAAGTTTGTTCGGTAGTGATTCCAAATAGCTTTGATCATTATTCGGTCGATCTAAAATGCTATGTATAGCTTTATTGATCAAACTTGCAATATGGGTAGTTTTGTATTTTGCTTTCAAGGTTGCGACCCTACTTTTACTTAGACTCAATAAGGATGGTCTAGCCGACCAAACTTTGTATTTCCAGTTTTCTCAATAAGAAACAATTAGAGAGTGATTTTTCTTCAGTTTTCCTGCAATTCCTTATTTTTTTCTTGGACCTATGGAAGAATTGTGAATTATTGTGCTTGTAGATTCAGCTTCCCGCTATGCCACGCTACATCAATTTCTGAGTCTAAATCTTCTTCTTAAGACACCTCCATACCCCACCATAGAAACTTAAGCTTGAGTAACATTTGCTCAAAGATTAATTAATATGTTAAACTTGTTCAAAGGTCTATACCAATTCAAAGGACAATAGAAGTACAGGTGTGAGCAGTGGTAAAAGTCGGAAAAGCTAAAAACTAGTGTCGTAGGTTACCAACAGATTGCATCCTATGATTTATACTCTCATGTAAATCATTTGAATAATTCACAATATACAAGAGATCAAGCACGCACTATAGCATCAAAGGATTCCAATTAAGGCAAAACAGTTGGATTTTAGAAGGTTTCCTCAACTGCTATCCGAATTAATATGGTCAACCACAAGTATTCTTTCTGGCCTTGTCCTTTTCAGTCTATAATTATCTCTACAGTTGGCTCAAAGCCTAATATATTAATTTTCATGCCTTCAACCACATTTACATTTCCCCTTTCCCCTCTCCTGTATTTAGGAAAAAAAAAACCCCCACATTTACATTAGAATTCCCTGATCCTTTTAAGCTCAACCAGGACCACAAAGGCCGTTAGCAGTACCTATTCCCAAACTTTAACTTCGTAATGCGTCAAAAAACTGACTAGGCATGTCTTTTTAAGGAGATGCCCAAGCTGACCTGAACCCAACCAAAAAGTTGTCACAGCATTTATCTAAAACAGTAACATATACAATTTTGACATATATGTGACAGCATTATTCTATGGTCAATCGTTCTAATCAACTTGTGATGGCACCAAAAAAAAACAGCACATGACAGATTCTAACACTGCTGTGATAGTAGTCATCTATGATTAATCACTTTTTAGCAGCGTCACTTGTAAGCATCCCCAATACTCTTTTTCTCAAACCAGAAATCCCATAAGACCTAGCAATATCTTGAGATGCAACAGAAGGCCCATCAGAAGAAGAAAATGGGACAGATAATAATAATAATAATAATAGTTACTTGTCAAAAAAATAAAATAATAATAATAATAGCAGAAACTTCTATTAAAGACAAGATAAAAAAAATTTTACTCAGCCAATAAGAAAGACAAGAAATACTGTCTAGCAAGCGGTCCCCTGACAAACAAATTAACAATCAACACTTCTAACCAATTTATATATTTTAAAAATGATACACACAAAACTGATCACCTTGCTTTCCAAGTCAAGTGCTTTGGAGGCTAAACCTTCAAGCCATTGAACAATACGAAGGCATAATTGTGCCGTATGATCATCTGCAACAAACTGGCATGCCTCCAAATGCGAAGTTTGGGGGGACTGTCATAAGTCAACCACTTTAAATGAGAATAAAGTCATCATTTTTTATAAATAAATAAAAATTAAAAAAAAAAAAATCAAACAAAAGAACATTTTGTCTGTACAAATTATAGAAGAATATTTTCCTATAAAGTAGCACATGCGAGAAAAATGCATCACCAGGATTAACTCTTTCGGGAGTTCTTCAGACACTGCATGAAGAACAAAAATCATCAAGCACTAAACCCAAAGCTTAATAGGGTAAGATTGGCAACCACCAAAACCAACTAAAATAAGAATACAACAGCTACACCATAAACAATGGCCTTCCCATTAAAGCCTAAATGTAAAGCCACCTAGAAGGCATGTTGTTAAGATAAGGAGAACACAATTGATGTAACCGAAAAACAAAAAACACAATTGCAGTAGAATAAAAAGGCCACATAGCAATATTACTGTTTTTGTATCATGGTTGAGGCAAGCATATTAAAAAGTAACTGCAACAATGATTTATGCATTGGTTACTCTCATAAAGCAGTCTTTGTAATTTTAGAAACAACAAAGAAGAATTAAATCATGCAGTTTAAAAAAATAATGAAGGTTTGGTCTATTTCCTATTTTTTGTTTTGGTGAGGAAACCGTGTGGGGATAGGGAAGAGAGGCTACACACATACACATCAAAGAGCAGCATCAAAGCTTTGAACATAGCCACACAGAGCTTATCATAGAAATTTTAGAGTATATAGATACTCAATATGTTCTTCTCCTTTTCCTTTTTAGGATCTGTGGGATGCACTAAACCATAGGGAGGGGTTGTTTGTCTGTCTTGAGGTGTAATCTCTTGTACTGGGGTTGCACCCCTCTCTTTGACCCCTTTAATGCATACGCTATCCATAAAGAAAGGTTGGAATCAAAAGAGTATAAATCATTGTAAATATTTAATACTGCCCAGATATTTAAATAAAAAATTGTTAAAATTATAATTTAACAACCTCTGTTTCAAGTAGCACACACATGTCCAAAATATCCTAATTCTCAAACAAGATTTAAACTGGAGCAGTCTCAGTAACCTACATTTATCATACATTTCACATACACAGACATGTACAGACATTTCCTACCAAACTCTTAACAAACTGAATCCAAGAAGCATCAGAAGTAGAAGAGGTTAACGATTAATTTCCTTTCCCATAAAGGTACCACAAAAGAGACCAGGAAGCAGCCTCATCAAGCAGGAGCTGAGCCTTCTGCCTCATCAATTGGTCCTCCACAACCCCATGCCATGCACTGGACCCATACCTATGGAAGCAACGCACATAAAAGAGTCAAACAGACACCAAAGAAACTGATATTACCTTCTTCTTTTTTGATAAGTAATGGAGATTCTATTAAAAGCATACGGCACTGATATTACCTATATTATACCAAGAACAAAGAATATTTATGATTTTCGAATTGCACATATGTTATAATTCTAATGGCATGTCAAAGACTCCAAGTCCAGCATAAGTCGGGCATAACTGATGCCAACTAGTATTATTTTATAGTATCATCGTTTGTTTCAAGACAAAGTAACTCAGGCAACCACGGCAAGAACAGTAGTAGGGATAAACTGCAAGGCTCCTTGATTCAATATCCAGATCAAGTTACAATCATATTATCATACCCAAGATATAGGTAAGTGCCCATTTGGGTATGGCCCAAGCATCACTGGGATATTAAACAATGGCTTCTCCTCAATTAGTTTGCTTCTGCAATCTGGGTTATCTAGCCAAGAAGAGCAATAGTTCTCTTTCACTTTGTGAAGATTAGACATTGCACTTGCATGGATTCTCTTTTATTGTTAAGACCTTATAAAATTTGTGGAATATTTAGAAAAGGAAAATGATTAAAAAAAGTGCGATAGATTTAGGAACGAAAACTCCAGTGGACAGCTTTGAGCTCACTGTTTAGCCTTTTTCTTTCTTTACATGCTTCACTAATTGGATTTTACTAAAACCGCAACTTCTTCTTTTTCTTTTTCTTTTTCTTTTTCTTTTTCCTCCTTTTGACACCTTTGATGATACATTTTTATGTGCATCTTCTGTCTCATTGATTTTATGTGAAAACTATCTCTTATTATACTAAATTGCTTCTCTACTATATCCTTAAATGAATGGAGAAAGAAGGCATCACAGAGACATTACACTAGATTCAAGAAAAGCCTGATCACTACAGTAATAAAAATTAAAAAATTACCCTGGTCCAAACTGAAGAGTTTAGACCCACTACAGAGTCATTGCCCACATCACTACATTAACAAATGGAGAAAGGTAAATGAATTTTTATTTTTTTTATAAGTAAAGGAAATTAACACTTGAGACATCAAACTATATGTGAATTTTGTGCATTGGCATACTAAAAATGTATATAGTAGCTCATAACTATTCTTAATAGTAGAGGACACACCTAATTGACTCTGAAACATTTCGGCAAGATCTCTCAAATCTTCTTATCAGATCAGGAATAGGCATCAAACCTGCAAAGAAAATTCACCGTAGAAGTAACATGAACAGATCAGGAATAGGCATCAAACCTGCAAAGGAAATTCACCATAGAAGTAACATGAAAGGTACAATATGGTACTTCAAACACTATCAACTTCAACAAAATATTTTTCAGTTATATGAGAATTCAAGCTGAGAACATTTTCTGAATCGATAATCACTTCATGCCAAGCCCCAATGAGGCCACCATCCAAATAAAATAGCAACTCTGATAATAAATTATGCGGCCATGAATAGTGACAACATTATTGAAACAAAAAAGTGATGTTGAAAGTGATGATATAGTTGAAAAAAGATTAATTATTTTGATCAATGCTGATATAGGAAAGCCCACAAAAGCATAGCTGATTGTTGCTAGAGATACTAAGAGATCAAAGCAAGAGCATGGAGATCAAAATCACCACCAAATGGCAAAACTTATGGGCTAGATAGCTAGGGAAAAGAAAGAAAATAACTTTCTTTGCTGAAAATTTTTTCAAGTCTAATTACACCCATTAGGCACACTTTTATACCATAGAAACTGTTAGAATAATAATTAAATTGTTAAATTCATCATATCCTATTATCTTAAACTTTTGCGATAACCAGTAATTTAACATGGTATTAGTACAAAGGTCATAAGTTCAAACCATGACTCCACATTTTATATACCTTCCATTTAATTGAATATTCCATACATTAAGCCGCACTTATTGAATAGGAGTTTAAGGCCTCACACAAGCGAGAGTGTTATTAGAATGTTAATTAAATGACTTATCAAAAAAAGAGTGTTAATTAAATTCACCATTTCATATTAGTATAGACTTTTGAGACAAATTGGTGATTTAACAAATTGGTTTTGAGGGCTTTGGGCTTCTTTGGGTATTTGTTTTTGAGGGTTTTTGGGTGGGTTTGTTGAGGTTCTTTTGTGGGTGAGCTTCGGCTTTCTCTTTTCTTTTTAGTTAGGCGTTTCCGCTTGTATACTTCCAGTGTACGTAGGGGCGCGCCTTACGCTTTTAATAAAACTTCTTATTACTTATCAAAAAAAAAAAACATAATATAAAAGTGAAAGTTCTGAGTTCAAAGCATGTCTCCACAGTTTGTTGTTTAGAGGGAGTTTGGGCTCACGCGTAAAAGAGACTCTTAGAATAATAATTAAATAGTTAAATTCACTCTTTCCAAACAGGTTAAGTTTTTAGGATAAATGTTGATTTAATACAATATTACAGCTGACTTCCCATTTCAATTAAATATGCATGTGTTGGGCTTCACTTGTTAAGAAGTTTGAGCTCACACATAAAAGGGTATATTAGAATAATAATTAAATGATCAATTCACTTTTTTCTATCAAGTGAAGCTTTTGTGACAATTGGTGATTTAACAGAAACTCCAATTAAAAATAAATCCTAGCCCTTGAAAATAGTAAAATCTCACCCAACAAAAATAACCTAAATAAAAGGATTCAAAAAGACATAAAGCCATTATTAAAAAAAAAAATGTCACAGTGCCACGATATGATATTGAAGATAAACACCACTGCAGTGACATGAAAAGTAGCCTTTTTTCTTTAAATTTTCTGCTCCTAAATCAATCGCAATATCAAATATAAATACTTATTTCAAGCACCTTGAAGAGCAGAATCAAGTAGAGATGCAAATAGAGTAAAAGTAGTGTCTCCACCATCTGCCAAAGTTTCATCCTCATGCTTGCAAGCTTTTAGCGAATAGCGAAGTGAATCAACACCAGCATCCATATCTGACATTCCATAACTATCAATAGATGGTTTCCTTTTAGAAGCAGATTGTGTCCTTGCAGGTGTTCCTTGTAAATGATAAGCATCGATGCTCTCAACCTCTTGTTTAATATTTTCAAGAAGAAGGGCAGCATTAGTTGGGCTATGGATATTCTGTCCATCATACAATAGCCTGGATTCACTGAACTTTGATGTTGAAATTTCTTGACCGGGCGATATGCTTGATGCTGAGTGCCTTTTCCTGCACATATATGTGTTTTAATGCTGCTATATGCATGACAGAAAGCGCAGCTAAATTTATGCAAGAATAAATCACTCATATTATATCGAGGATGATGATCTGAAAGTGAAAAGTAAGTATGAGATTTGGAATTCTGATAACCCCAAAAAGGTAAACCCCCTTACTTTAACTACTGATACAAACATAGCAAAATAAATATACCAGAAAATACCAATACCAAGATTTACCAGCATAAAATACAAGAACAAAGGTGATAATACCTATCAAAAATGCAATATAACATTAAAAGTGAATCCCTTTAAAGCTTTACTTATAAGGACCAGTAAATATTCGTGTAATGAGCAATAACAGGTGATGCATGTACCTAAATCTTTTTTTTGATAAGTACCTAAATCTGAATCTTACGTTATACGTCTATTTTCAAATTAGCTCCATTCTTCTTCTTCTTCTTTTTTTTCTTTTCCTTGGAACAAAATTAGTGCCATGTCAAATTTACTGTTCCCAACAAAAGGAAGCTGCACTGAGAAATAACTTCAGAAAAAAAAAAATAAAAAAAAAAAATAAGCACAAAAACAGACTCAAACTACTAATCCTAAAATGCCTTGCCACTCACACAGAGAAACTATAAGGACCTTGTATAAAGTGATAAGACTCCCACGGAATTGACTGGCCACATTCATCTTCTATACAGCATGTCGTGTACAAGTGCATCAGTAAGGAAGGGGCAATTCAAGAATCAAAAACATCAAGCCAATAAGAATCACATTAAAGAAGATCACCAAAATACAAATATATAGCCAGAATTGAAAACCATTGAACAGCCTAACAGGTCCTAAAATTGTACAGCATACATATCTCATGCATCCCAGAAGGCAGAAGCAGTTAATCACGGTCGGCATGCTCAATCTTTTTTCTTTTTTAGCCAATTCAGGAACTGAGAGGATGACTCTGACATTTGAAACCCAACAGGTTTCGTTTGAATCAAAAACTAAGAAAAAAGTGGACGATTGAAAGCGTACCCGTATCGGCGAAATCGCTCTCTGACGGAGAGGTCTTCAGGGTCGAAGTAGCTGGGAGAAGTGTCCATGTCGACGTCCATTTCCGCTTGGAAACGACGTCGTTTCCCTACGATTTTGGAGGGTTGGAGCTCGACTGTTGCTTAAACCCTAGAAAGCTCAAATGGTAGCGCGGGAAGTGGTCGTGCGTGAGAGGTTTTATTAATTTACTTTAGATTAAAACTTCGATAACTTAAAACTCTTGCTGGAGAGGTGAACTCGGACCGCTTGCCTTTTTGATTCACCTTTTGCAGAGGGTCAGAGGACTCGGGGTTGGACTAAAACGCACCGTTTAACGGCCTTCGCCTCTTCAAAACGACGCCATATTGCTGAAAATGCTTGTCAATTGTCATTGTCAATTTGTCATGTGCAAATCTCACCAAAAAAAAAAATTATATATATGTGTGTGCGCTAAATTGTCTTGAAATGTGACCTTTAAGGTTTTAACGACGGCAAATAATTTATTGTGATATGCTTGTGTACTAAATAAAATCTGCTGCATAACTAATGTTTAAATATCTAATGGAAATGTCTCTTAGAGGTAGTTTATTTTTTATTTTTGAACGAATTATCTCTTCATTGATATAACAATTAAATGAGACAAAATGCTCCCTACAATGCCAAAGATATAATTTGAAATTTTTACAACTCAAACATTATTTATAACATGCACAATAGCCTCTCGAGCTTTTATAGGACAATATCTATGAAAAATCACCGTCTTAATCAGTTTCAGATCTACAGCAAATTCTGGCGAATTACGTCTCTATCCGCTGTCAGGTCCTTGATTCCTTAGCTTTTTTTATTTCCTCTACTAATGCTTTATCAATCTCAATTCATCTTGCTGCCTTTACCATAATGACATGGTTTACTTCCAGAAAAAAGAACTGTAAGGAAACAAAAGACTAACCGAAAACCAATTCTGTTATTCTTAAGGATTTGTAAAAATAAAATTTAAGAAAATGAATAAAACTCAACCCCATATATCGCTACTAAAAGCAAATCTAGAGATAATACATTCTTATTTAAAAACAACGAAAATACAATAACAAAAACCCAACACATCCTCACGCATTCCACGCACTACTGCCGGCCAGCCACGCACCACTAAAAAACACCTTGAGAAGTCAAGACCATTGACACACGCTCCCTGATCGATATATGGTGGAGTTGAGAAAAGGGATGAGGGAAGGGGAAAAGAGAAAGGGGCAGGGAGGAGGGAGTCATAACTCCCTCCCTCCACTCTTAAGAGATAACTTAATCGGTGGAAGACTGTGTCTCATAAAGTAGAAGTAACTAATTTGAATTCCCCCTCCGGCCCTCTAGACATGTCAAAAATAAATATAACGGAAATTGCCAATCGGGCACTTCATCACCAATAAACAATTAACACATGTTCTTTATGATGAGTATATCGCCCCAAAATTGTATTGATTAAATCAATTCATCCTAGTAGGGTTACTGACAATCTATCTAATGCAGTTAACTGGTAACTGACTAAGGGGATCACCTACAACATGTCATAGTAAATATAAGCAGAATGTGAAATATAAGATCCGATAATTTCTACAACCATAAGGTGTACAAGTAATATCATCAATCATAAGCTCGGAGTTTCCAACCAAAATAATAATTATTAGGCAAACCTAGCACTGCTAAATATTCGCCTAGCATCTTTATCTTAGCAAATTGGCTTCCACTAAAAAAATTGTTGACCTACCAAATCGCAATATACTGCGCATAGGTGAGCAGATTAACCGTTTACCGCTTACTAATTGTTTATTGATCGCCACCGAACCATCGCCGATCGACAACCGACTTACGATAGTTGGTAGGTGAAATAAAAATATTGTTTTGATATCAGTTCAGTTCGGTAGGCGGTAGAAAAAAAAATTGATCGATTAACCGACAATTAACTAACTTAGCTGATTTTTTAAGTGAACTTTGAATTTTATCTAGTAACTTTTCTTATTGTGTTTGTCCAGCTCATTTGTGGTTATCATTTTGGTCCATGTTCCGTGAATTTACTTGTTATTTTCACTTATAAAACATATTATTTACTAATTATGTAGTTCATTGATAAATCTAAGTATAAAAAATTGTAATGGACAATTAACCGACTTAGCCGATTAACCGAAAAAGTCAAAACTATTCATTGTCGGTATGGAGTCGATTAATTAATCGAATGAACCGACTTTTATGAATCATTAGGCGAAAATGCTCCTACCGATACCGACCAAACTGATACTCACCTTTGATACTGTATAAGTTTAAGGCTTAGTAAATAAATTTAACAGTTGAGTATGAAATAAACTTCCATTATAAATGTTGAAATAAACGTATGTTTTCACAATTGTATTAGGTATTGCATCTATCATTACATCATAAAAATGTAGTTTTGTTTTGAGAAGTGTAGATATAATCTTAGTAACAATGCCAATATATTTTAGGGTTAAATACTTTATTCATCAATGTGGTTTAACTTATTTATTTTTTAATTCATAGGGTTTACTTTTTATCACAGAAGGTTCTTATGGTTTGCCTAAAGACAGAAATAGTCATTCCGTCCAAAATTTGAGTCAGCATCAATCATGGTTTGACACATGTCTATATAATTAATTAATAAAAAATAATTATTTTTTAAAATAAAAACATTAAAAAATTATATTTAATTAAATTTTTAAAAAAATTAAAAATAAATAAATAAATTTTGAGGTGGCTAAGGGTGGTTCAGCTAACCCATGGGGCGTGGCTCCGGTATTGATGATCTCCGTAAGAGCAAAACCCACCCGCCATGAAAAAAATCCCGTAAACCCCCACCGTAGAAACAGGAAGGAAAGTTGGAATAAATAGTCATGAGTCGAAGTAAACCCCAACCAAAGTTTTTCACTGAGTTTGGAAAAATTCTTACCTTCGCCGGTGGCCAAGTTGAAGTAAAGGTCAACAATGTTGGGGCACTCATGGTAGCAAGCCGGGGTGCAAAGCTTGGCGGTGAATTGTGGCTCAAGAAGGGCCAGATGAAATACCAATCATGTTCCTGTCAATCCCACATGCTTGAATGCACTGGTCGGTCTCTATGTACTCAGAAATCCTCTGAACCAACACCTCCGATGACCTGCACTGGTACGCCACGCTTCCATCGCCCGCCACCGACGTCTCAAATATAATTTTTTTTTTTAATAAATTTAATTAAATATAATTTTTTAATGTTTTTAATTTTTAAAAAATTTATTTTTTAATTAATTAATTATATGGACACGTGTCAAACCGTGATTAGTGCTAATGTGGCATTCCATCACATTCAGACAAACCAGAGGGACCTTGTATGATAAAAAGTAAACCTTAAGGGTTAAAAAATAAAAAAGTTAAGCCATATGGGTGAATAAAGTATTTAACCCTATATTTTAATACAAGGAAACTTAATCCGGTGTCTTAGGTTATAGCTATCTTATATGGTATACCCAATATATTACACATTCCTAATAGGGTTGGTGCCATCTAATGTAACTTGTAATATAATACTGATGACCCAAATATTATAAGTTATTGTTTATAACACTAGTAACCTGTCAATTAAACATGGTTGTGCCCTCGCAAACAATTATTCTCCGGAGGAATTAAAAAAAAAAAAAAAAAAAGAAAAATTGGTAAATCATAAACGTGGCATCAAAGTGTTGTTTTTTGGGAATCGAAGGGCATTTTACATTGTCAGACATTCTGCTTATAAAGAAGCCCACTGGAACTCCCCCCAACGTTTATCCGAAGCAATGGCGGTTGTGCTCTGTTGCTCCTGCTTCTTCACTCCCCCGAACTCCGTCCGATCTCCGCCGTCCGATCCTTCCACCCGAAAATCCCAAGCTCCCGGTCAGTACTCACCCGTACACAATCTCTTTCTTTTCCAATCATTTCTCACCTTTTGCTTACTTTTGAAATTCGAAGTGATTCTTCCTCTCTGCTCTGAATTTTCACTGCTTATTTATCTCCTTAGGCTGTAACCTTAACAGCGAACTCGAATATTCCCCAATGGTAACCTCTGACGGGGTCTTCACATTTTAAGCTCAGTTTGGTTGCTGAGAAAAAAGAGAAAACAATGTACTAAGGACAATAAATTGGATATTATGCTTGAATTTCTGCCTTGTGGGTGGAAGAGAAAAAGGAAAAAAAAAAAAAAAATACTTAAAATTTAGTTTTTGAGAACAGTGTCTATATTGGATTTTAGTGTAAGCGTTAATTTTTGTTGAGGTTAAAGCTAAATGTGAAATGTGGAGGTTTTGTTGTTGAGGTATGCAAGTAGGATTGAACCTTTTTTTTTTCTTTTTTTGTAATTAAAAGTGGAATAACGATATTCCACTTTTAATAAGTTCCCAGAATCAAGGATATTCGAGAAAAGTGTGGAATAACGATAGTAGAAGATGAAACACAGAAAATATGTGATTCTTGAGCTGGTCGTGTTGCGTGATTTTCATGTTAATGGTCTTCATAATGAATAAATTTTTTCAAAACTTTTTATATATGCATAAATAAGTGTATATTGTTCATCAACCCACCATCATTTTACCCATATACAGGAAGGCCTTATGTGGGATAGTTGCAGGGTTAACGACACTAATGTGGAGAATCATTCTATTGCTAATATGGTTATGTTTTCATTGATTGAATCAGGGAAGATGGCTTCTCTTTCACTTAAGATGGATAGGCTTATATCGTCCTTGGGAGATACTTTTTATGGACTATCTGAGTTTTGCTTCACTTTGCCGAACTTACATTGTCAGGTATGATGGTGAGTTCCCCGATATCAGCTGTTATGACTTTCCTAGGAGTTTTGGTTATGATATATGTTGCACTTGCTTGCTTTATCTGTGGTATAAGAAAATCCCAAATTGTAAAATGCAGAGATTAAGGCTCCTTTTTTGTTTTGTGTCTTTGTTTTCTCTTTTCAAAATAAAAACATTAACAAGCAACTCAAAACACAAAAATAGTTTTCACCTTTATGTCACATAGAACACTTTTTTCAAATAAAAAACAAAAAATACCTCATAAAACACATTAACAAATGGAGTTTACAATCCCTACGAAAACTGCTTTAGAGAACATTATTATGCAAAATATTTGTAGGGCTTTTTTTTTTTTTTTTTTGGATCTTTCTAGTAGATATAAGTTGCAAGTTAGCGACTCCTGTCAAGTTTAGAGTTAACTGCCTATTTAAATTTTGCCAAGTTTGGTTTTCATTTGATAGTCATAGGCTCACAACCAAACTAGAGCACCACAAACGGATGGAGTTCATTAACTGTTATTTTTATTTTTATAAGTAATAGAAATTTATTACAAGCGAAAGGGCACATGCCAATACATATGATGTATAGAAAAGGAACACCTAACCAGAAAAGTTTGTTTTAGTGTTATATTTCAAGAAAGATGTGTGTGCTCAAAATTACCATAGCATGCATTAGTTTCCATCCATTTCCTTATGGATTCCCACTTTCATAGCAATTGTTTACCGCTGTGGCAGGGAAACAAACAGTTAAGAATCCGAACAGTGGGATTTCTTGTCAGTAATGCTTTGATGTTAACTACACCTTTCAAAGCTCTGGCAGAAACATGTGAGGCTAATGACTCTGTTTTCAACATGAACATGCCTTTACTGCTAGGTGTGGCCCTTATAGGAGCCACTGTGGGAGGTAAGGTACTATTGGCTTCACGGTATCCTTTACTTCCATTCCTTACCATTACTTTGAAGTATTTATTTGGAATATATATGGACTTTTCTATTATTGGTAGAGTTGATTATGCTTTTTCCCAAAAACAAAAAACAAAAAAACACGTAGATTACTGCATTTATATTTTTTTAAGCATTTTGATGAGCAAATGTAAGAAAGTGCCACATATGGAATGCCCTGGAGGCTGTGGTTTATAACCCAGACAGCCACCTAGGAGTTTGAGATTTAGGCATGGAAATTACCTGCTAAATGACCAACATGCATGACTTGTTAATGTCCCAGACACCTTGGGCCTTGTCCTAAAGCAGCATTTTCAAGTTGGGAATTGAGTATCCTTAAAGATTTTGGAAAATTCCCGCTAAAAATTTTGATTATGTTTTTGGAGTTGTTATATTAATGTTTCTTAGGTTATATTTCCTTTACTGTCATTGGAAATGATAAGTGGTAGTTTCTACCAATATGTTAAAAAAAGCGGGGGAAAAACAAAATTTTTTCAATTCATTTAAATCCCATAGAATTATTATGCTGAATAATGTCTCCAACAAAATTGAGATTTGAACATTTACTCATAAACTATGTAATCATGGTCACTTTTATTCTTTTTCTTTCTAGGTAAAATCATGGTTAGTTTCATCCTTCTTTTTGGTACTTCTCTTTGATTCATGATCTTCTTTATTTTTTATTTTTTCTCTGCATTAGCTTAAGGTTTGGCAGATGATTGTAAATTATTATTATTATTTTTTAAATTTTTTTGTTAAAACTAATTTTTTAGATACAACTTATTTCTTAGTCTAGATATGCCTTTAAATTTTTGAAGAATTTTTGGACAGTTATACATCTTTGAAGTTAATCACCTCTACAATCTCATATGGACTGTATAGAAACTGAAGTGTCATAAAAATTATTAATTTATCTATGTATTTAATTATCTCATGTATTACATGTTTTATAATTTACATAAAGCATGTTTTTATACAAGTACCCGAAGATTTAGCCACAAATCAATTTTTTTTTTTAGAACTATATCCAGTCCCCCTAGATAAAAATCCTGCTTGGTACTCTCTCTCTCTCTCTCTCTTTTCATTTTGAGGATTATAATTGGGAGTGGCTATGTGAATTAAGAAACAAAACCCATTCTATACTTCAGTGCCTGATATCTATCATTTTGTTATGAATATGAAGTTTATATGCACATTTTCCCACTAATTGTTGATTGCCTGTATGGTAGGGTTGCTTGCTCGGCAAAGGAGAGGGGAAATGCAGCGGTTGAATGAACAGCTGCGCCAAATCAATGCAGCTCTAAGAAGGCAAGCTAAGATTGAGTCCTATGCTCCTAGCTTGAGTTATGCTCCTGTTGGTGGAAGAATATCAGAGAATGAAGTAATTGTTGATCCAAAGAAGCATGAGTTGATTTCTCGATTGAAGACTGGAAAGAATTTTTTGAGAAACCAAGAACTTGAGAAAGCATTCATGGAGTTTAAAACAGCTCTTGAGCTTGCTCAGAATTTAAAGGATCCTACTGAGGAGAAGAAGGCTGCAAGAGGTTTAGGTCTGTTTGCATTCCCTTGGTCGTTAACTGCCTCCTAGGTTTGTTTAATATAAGTGCTATGGCTTATGTCAAATTAGGAAAACAAACAAAAGGCATGTTCTGGGATATTTAATTTTAGGGAAAAGGAAAAAAGTCCTACGCATCTAGTTCCAAAAAAGGAAAAAAGCCTGGGAAGGATTTTTCTCTTTTCTTTTATTGTTTTTATGGATAAATCGAAGTGTTTAGCCTTGGTTTGGATTGATTGTTGATAAGACCTTTTTCTCTTATCACTCATTGAGTAATCTCATTAATTGAAGCCCAAAGAATTGTTATAACCATTCTCAGGCAACTAAATGAAACCAATCATGTGCAACCTACTATGAGGTTCCTCTCTATTGAGTATCAAAATCACATTTTTTTCAAGATTTAAGAATACAAAAATGTTTAAATTGACTCTATTAGTCTTTCTAAGCATTAATTTCAGTCAAAATATGGTGTTCTGGATTTCTCAATTACGTTTTGTTATTAAGTTCTATGTGCTTCTTGAACTTTCTTCATTGGTCCATGTTTTTCACTATTTTCTTTTACTTCATATATAATTTCTTAGAAGTAGGTTCAACATTGTTTGTGATTTCTCTACAGTAGCTACCAATCTCAAGTTCTGATTCAAAGTTGATCTTTCAGGAGCCTCCCTGCAAAGGCAAGGCAAGTACCGGGAAGCCATCAAATACCATTCTATGGTTTTGGCAATCTCTCAGAGAGAAGGAGAGGACTCAGGAAACACTGAAGCTTATGGAGCAATTGCTGATTGTTATACTGAGCTTGGAGATCTTGAGCGAGCAGGGAAATTCTATGACAAATATATTTCAAGGTTGGAAACTGACTAATCGTTCCTCTAATCCAGTACATGTTCTTTGTCAATGATGTTTTGAGGTTGTAGTATTAGTTGAGTTTGCTGAAAGCTGGTCACCTGCATTTCCTTGTGGCATTTCATTTTTGTATCTATGTTAAAAGTCACTTGATGGAGAATATCCTCCCGAAATCCCTTTGGATGTCTTGGGGCTTCCATTTGTTTTTAAAACAATCTAGTTGTCGATTGGTATGCCCCATGATATGACAATCAAATCTGGATTTGCGATTTTTTTTGGAACAAAATATCAATCTGCCTTTGAATTTGAATTGGAATTTTGATTCAAGTAAAGAGCCTATTTCTCTTTTATTCTAAGACCAATATTTCTTGTGGTTGACTTACTTCTTTCAGATTGTTTCTCTTTATTAAGAAAGAGTATTGAGTTATGTATGACTTGTGAGCGAAATGAATATGTTGAGGAGATTTTTGATGGAATGTCTAAAACAAATATTACTGTTTGGAATTTCATACAATGCCTGATATATAGCGTGACTTGCACCAAATGCTAAAGCCATGTTCCCTCATTGAGGTGGTGGTGTGGGGCTTGCTTGCAAGTGATTATCAAAAATTAAAAAAATATCCATTCTATAATGATTTTATGAGCTGAAAATCATTTTTGTGTTACTAATGTGTGCAGAGAAAACATTGCAAAAGTTTCTGAGGTTAGAGATGCATTGGATAATGTTGATGTTTTGGTACTATGCCAAAGATATCTATGTTATTTCCTGGGTTGTGGAAGAGTCCACAATTAAGGTAGATAACACAAAAACAATCACACGCAAGAATACTATAATTATTTGGTTCTTTTCCATGTGAGGTGCATCTATAGGCAGAGATGAACACCAACCATAGATAGATTACGAAAATTAGTGAAGAGAAAATCACTCAAAGCTCCAATACCCTCAAATAGGGTTGTTGAACAAACAAAGCCACTTGAACCCGACCTGAATAGATTTGACTTTCACTCGGTTCACTTAATAAATGAGTCAATTATAGATACAAATTTAAGCTCGATTATTAAATAAGATAAATGATAGTGAATCAGCTCCTATAAGAGAAATGGTACTTATGTATGACATGGCACAAACTGGCTACTTAGAATTAATTATGTTACTTTTTGAATATAAGTTAATGGGAAGACCAATTTGAAAAACATGAATTACCTAGAGAGTGGCACTATTTCTTTACTTTTTTGGATAGATAGCCGATGGGAAAACCTATTTGAAAAACATGAATTACCGGTTGACTGTCCAAATCAAAAAATTCTATGCTAAATTGAAATCGCATAAAAACTCAAAGATTAGGTATAAATTTTTTCCTAGGAAAATAGACTTTGAGGCACGTAGGGCTGTTTGAAATTGTATTAGAAAGCTTAAAATGTACTTTTAGTATCTAAAAGTTGTGTCAAACAAAAGCTTACATGTTTGGTAAAAAATACAATTTTTTTTTTTTTTTACTCTAAAAATGGCCAAAACGTATTTTTGTAAAAAAAAAAAAAATGAAGCTTTTGCCAAAAAACACTTTTTGACTTAAAAACTATATTTCTCAAATACAATCACAAACATACTCCTAACCTATAAACAAGTGCAAAGGCCATATATGGTGCGTGCTAAGTTAAGGGAATATAACTTGATCTATATAAATTGAAAAGGAAATTTAAAAGAAGTTATAATTAGTTTGATTTTTTTTTTATTTTTGTTTTTTAAAAGTGTTTGTTTGGGAAAAAAAAATAAAAAATTAAGAAGTTCTCCTCAATTTTCAAATACTAAAACCGCTCGATTCCTTTCCAAAAAAAAAAAAAAAAAAAAAAAACAGCACTTCTTTCTTAAACAACACTTCTCCAAATAAGTTTTTAGATGTGATCCCGCCACTAAAGTACTTTAAAAGAAAAGAAAAGAAAAAAACCCACAAAATATTGTAAAAAATAAAACACTTTAAATAATGTCCCACACCCAGGGACGGAACTAGAAACTTTTCTCATATGCATGCTGCACTCTCGAAAACAATATGAATTTTAGGGATAGACGTATGGCATTTTAATTCATGGGTTTGGGGCATTACGGTCATATGCGTTTTCTTGTTTGAAAGGCCCAATGCATTCTTAAAAAATTTGGATTGTTTTTTACGGGTCTAAGCCAAACAAAAAATTGTGGACTACTTTCTTTTGAGCCCAAGTCTCAAATGCAAATTTTAAAAGTAAAATTAATAAAAAAAATTATAAAATCGGGGGTGGCCATGGCCCACCCATTATGTGCATAGGTCCGTCTCAGTGAACGACTAATAATACAATTGTTCAAGGGTATTAAGGAAACTATTGGAAGGCCTAGCTACCGACAGGCTTCCTGATGAATGGCTATCAAAAGCTAGAAGGTCTAGTGGCCCACAGCCTAAACAAACAAGAAGGATTTGAGCACATCCTTTCTAAGATATAACATCAAATAACTTATTCTTTATTCCCCTAGCTCAACTAATTACAGTTTTTACTAAAAGTGCTTGTATGTGTTGATGCACAGTTTTCCAAAAGATGACGTGGCACGCTTGCCGAGCTTGAGTTGGACCAACACCCGAACAATTTGACTGCACAACAAAGAAGAAAGAAGGATCGAAGTGACCCGGGGTGAGCCGGCGTGAGCACTCCGATGCCTAAGTTAGAATGGGAAAGGATACTAGTAACAACTATAGAGCTCAAATTATGAGAGTTGTGATCACCTTTGCTTTGATAATAGGACTTGTATTTATAGGCAGGGAGAGGATTTAATTTCCCGTGTATTCAGGAATCTTATCCCTTGATATCAGCTGAACAAACATTTGAATGAGAGATCATGTTTGTTAGTTGTTTTGTGGCTTTAGTGTCTCGTGATCAGGGGATCAGAGTCATAGCTTACAGGCTGTGCTAGGTTAGCGCATCCGAGCGGAATTCGGTTACCCTTGTGATCCCAGATCTCATCTGGCGTATCTTTACTGATGTATATAGAAGATTCGGATTATAAGTAGATACGATACCTTAATAAATAACGAAACCACTTATTTGTTAACAGCAGTATCTTTTAGGATATCGGAGCTATTTCCTTCACCGAGACCTCTATGTCCTGAGTTAGTCTCGGACTTTACAGTCTCGGCATATGAGTCTCGGATTTTGATAGTCTCAGATCACTAGGTCTCGGACAGGAGTCTCGGGCTTTATCAAATTGGGCCTAAAGACTGTTGAAAATTTAAGTGGGCTGACCCATGACCCAACAGTTACCCCCCAATTTCGGTGTTTGTAGAACTAGAGAAATTTCATATCTTGATGGGATGGGTCTACCCCTCGAGACCTGCTTTTCGGGAGAAGGTTCAAGACGACCAATGATCTTCCGAGCCTTGTCTCGGACAATTAAGGCAGAAAATTTTGAATTTCAAATTTCGGAGGAAAAATTCAAATTTCAAATTTCGGAAGGAAAATTTGAATTTCAAAATTTTCAGGCGGCGTCGGTTGGTATTCCGAGGCCTTATCGGTATATTGAACTTAGTCATAAAGTATGTCCACGTGTCGCTTGCCGAGGCCTGCTCCATACGGCGCATTTAATGCGCACGTTACCGAGGCGGTCTTATTAAAGGACAATGGTCCTCTTTTCCTTCTTCCATTCTCTCCGTCTCTCGCTCGAGTTCTAGCTTTTCTGCTTTCTCTTCGTTCTTCGAGAGCTTTTTTTTTCTATACACCATGTCTGGAGATGAGGGATCAGGATTTGACGGCCTCGGCGGCAACACCTACCCAGGCCTGCTGGCGGCCGTTGTTAACTAAGGCTGATGAAGCCAGAATTCGGGAGGAGTGTTTTATCCCCAAATCCGTAAAGCTGCGATTCGATGATGAGCGGATAGGTGCTATAGTGCGTTCTGATGCGCACGAAGTTTGTTTGTACGAGACGATGTTCCATGCTGGTTTCCGCTTACCCTTTCCGCCGATCATTCGAGAGTTGCTGAGCTATCTGAATTTGGCTCCTCATCAGATTGTGCCCAACGCCTAGAGACTTATCTACGCCTGCGTGTTGCTGTGGCCTTTGGCACTCGGACCGGGACATCATCTCACTGCCCGAGAATTTTTATGGGTATATCGGCTTCAAAAGAACCCAAAGTGCGATGGTTTATACAATTTCCAGTCACGAAGGGGGAAATTTGTTCACGTAGATGGCAAATATTTCAGCAACCATGCGTGGAAGGGAAAGTACTTTTTTGCAACAGGCAGGTGGGAATTTCATCCTACTGAAGTTGCCCAGGGTCCAAGAGTGCCTCGGGAAACCAGTGTTCCTGCAGCGAACGCCTCTAAAGAGTCAGCCCTTACTGATGACGAACAACAGCGCGTAAATGATGTCTTAAGGTGGACTCAGAAACACGAGAGTCTACTGAGCTATTCATTGCTAATGAATACGGCCTCGCAAGGAGGAGGCCTCGTCACATTGGAAAGAGGCGATGGCGGAGGTAAGAAGGGACCTGTTTCTGCGGTCGTCCGAGACCCAAAGGTTCCTATCTTAGACCCTCTAGCGGCCAACACTCGGGGAGCTACCCCGCGAAAGACCAGACTTGATAAAGGTAAAGGCAAACTGGTCGAGTCACCCAAGCAGAAGAATCCTCCACTTCGAACAGGTGGAGCTCTAAAGATTGGTGGGAGAGCGGACCCTCATGCCGCTCCGCAATTTCGAACTACAGGGCCGTTGAAAGTGGCTACAAAACCTAACCCTCCACCTCGGGCAGCTAGGGCTCTGCGCTTGGGTAAAAGCGGCAGAGGTAAAGGCGCAGGACCAATTTGCCAGCTTGCTGGCTGCCAGGCGAAAGGCTGCCCCTGGACCTGTGGTAAAACCAGTAGCGGAGGTTGAGGCCTTTCTTGCAAACGAGCCTGTTCAGGCACGGCCATTGAATGCCACTCCCTTGGTCTCGGTTGGAGCCGAGGCAGGGACTGCAATCCCTGTTGGATCTTTATCGCTCCAACCCTTGGGCTCTAATATTCAGCACATCTTGGATGATATAAAGTTGGTGGAACATTCAGACAGCTCAGTAGCGATGGTGTGTGAGAGGACCGAGGAGCCTACTGTAGCTGTTGAAGGAGCTCGACCTCTCTCCCCTGTTGCCGAGGCAGTGCCGGAAATCCATGCTCCTAAAGCTGCCAAGGCTCGGACGTCGACACCCACAGCAGCTAGGAAGGCCAATGTTGCTGGGAAGGCCTCGGAAGGTGAGAAAGGGTCTGTTACCGAGACCTTATCCTCTTCCGTTTCGCCAATCAGACCTCAGGGAGTGGATTGGACTGTCGGCGGACGTCTTGCAGAATTCAGTGGCGACCTGAAGGGCAACCCTTTCTCGGCACTGGTGGATTTAATTCCGCACGAGAGCCTTACCATGGAACGCGATATCTCTGCTCAAGGCATGACAGAGCAGATGATTTTTTTTCAACTTACTGTAAGTATACTACCTTTTTTTTTTTTTTTTTTTTTTTTTTTTTTTTTTTTTCTTTTATGCATAAACATACTGACAAAATCCTTGTCACAAGGTATTATGAGGTCGTTGGTTTTGTACTGCTACTTCCGGAAGGTAGCCAAGGACTCGACCAATAAGACTGACACCCTCCAAGGCTTAGTCACTGACCTGGAAGCCGAAAATATCAGGCTAAAGGAGGTAGTGGCTAAGCAAGACGAGGAACTATTGCTCTCGGGTCAACAGCAGTCAATAATGCAGGCCGAAACTTCCGAGATGGCTGCGGCTCGGACAAGGGCTGAGTCTAAGGCTGCAGAGTTGGCGGCCGAGATTAAGGGTCTCCGAGCTGAAATAAACCGACTCCAGGAGGACAACTCCATTATAAGAGAAGATCTGAACCAGTTGGAAGAAACGCACTCGGCATCTCGGATCAATTGGAATTGGCTCAGGCTGAAATCCTAGAGCAGAAAGCCTTGGTGGCGAAGACAAATGAAGCCAAAGTGGTTGCCGAGGAGAAACTGAAGTTCTTCAAAGGCAAATACGTTCAGGTGAGAGCTCAGTTGAAGGAGGCTAAGAGTCAAGTTGCCAGTTATTTGCGTCAGCTATCCTTTGCTTCATGGGTTCGAAACTCCGCCTGGGCTGACAGACTCATTCTCGGCTTTGAAACCTTTCGAGCATGGGCTAAGGACTCGACCCGGAAGATAGATCTCGACAGGGTGAAGATTGAGGACATCCCTTGCTCGGACGCAGCTATGGCTCAACTGGTAAACCTAGGCCAAGAACAAATGCCTGATGCAGCAGGGATAAGAGAATTTTTCTTCGATCCCTTCTCAGATCAATATTGCCAAGGTGCCGAGTCTGATCCAGATGACACCCGATCCGAGGCCGTTTCTGCCGAGGCCCCCGATGTTAATCCTGCTTTTTCCCCTAAGGCAAAATAATGTAATACCATTTGATAGCTCTTTGTATATACCTCAAGTTTCTTAATGAAACGAGTTTTTTTTTTTTTTTTTTAAATTTTTTTTTATGAATCTTGAAGTAACAACTTTCTGATTTTTGTTTGTTGCCTAAGGTAGTTAAAAGAAGCTTATAACTATATTTCTCCGGATCATCTCTTGGAGACTTTATTTTAACCTTAGTTACACTATAACGAGTTTCTGTCTTGTGGAGTTTGATTACTTCCACGAATCAAGTCTCGTAGAGTCAGATTCCTACTCCGAGTCAGGTCTCGGAGAGTTTGATTAGGGTTTTGTTTTTTTTGTTTTTTGTTTTTGTTTTTGTTTTTTTTTTGTTTTGTTTTTTTTTGTTTTTTTGTTTTGTTTTGTTTTTTTTTTGTTTTTTTGTTTTTTTGCTTTTTTTGTTTTTTTGCTTTTTTTGTTTTTTTTTTGTTTTTTTTTGTTTTTTTTTTTTTTTTTTTTCAGACTTACCCATAGTTATGCTACTCCGAGTTAGGTCTCAAAGAGTTCTTTTATGCTACTCCGAGTTAGGTCTCGGAGAGTTCTTTTATGCTACTCCGAGTTAGGTCTCGGAGAGTTCTTTGATGCTACTCCGAGTTAGGTCTCGGAGAGTTCTTTTATGCTACTCCGAGTTAGGTCTCGGAGAGTTCTTTGATGCTTCTGAGTCTGGGTTATGTTAAGAGAATGCTTCTTTTGGTTGCATCCTGCTCGGAAGCACCTTTTCAGCCGTCTTCTCCAAGATTAATGAAATCATTTAATTTATACATATGAACCTTATATGCTGCATGACTCCGAGATACTTTTATTCATTGAAATAAAGTAATGAAATGACAAACAAATTACATATCGCAGCATTTTAGACATAGTACTTTTTAAGGTGCTCAGCATTCCAAGGCCTCGGAAGAGCCTTACCTTTGGAATCTTCCAAGTGGTATGCTCCTGCTCTTTTGCATTCAATCACCTTATAGGGTCCTTCCCAATTAGGAGCCAGCTTTCCCTCAGCCGGGTCCTTGGTCGCCAAAGTAGCTTTTCGTAGAACCATATCTCCAATTTTGAAGCTCCGAGGCTTGACCTTTTTGTTGAAATAACGAGTCACTCTTGCCTGATATGCTGCCATAGCCACTTGGGCTTGATCCCGCTTCTCTTGTAGCAAATCCAAGTGCAGCTGTAACCCCTCGTTATTAGTCTCGGATCGGAAGGTCTCTACGCGATAGCTGCCTGTGCCTACCTCGGCTGGAATGACTGCCTCAGTTCCGAATGCTAAGGCATATGGTGTTTCTTCGGTTGGAATTTTTTTGGTCGTTCGGTATGCCCATAATACTTCTGGAAGATCTTCTGCCCAGTTTCCTTTCCGATCATCCAGCTTCTTCTTCAAGATTTTGAAAATTGTTTTGTTGGTGGCCTTTACCTGCCCATTTGCCTGGGGATGCCCTGAAGACGAGTAATAGTTCCTTATTCGCAGCTGGGCACACCAAGCTCGAAATGAGTCGCAGTCAAACTGCTTGCCATTATCTGTAATAAAAGCATGGGGATTGCCATATCGACATATGATGTTCTTCCATAAGAATCGTTCTATTGCTTTGGCTGTGATATTCACTAAGGTTTCAACCTCCGCCCACTTGGTGAAATAGTCTACAGCAACAACCGCGAACCGCACATTTCCCCTGCTTGGAGGCAATGGTCCTACTATATCTACCCCCCATTGGGAGAAGGGCCAAGGTGAAGAGATTGCACTCAGGTCTTCAGGAGGTTGGTGAGTGACATTAGCGAATCGCTGGCACTTGTCACAATTCCTGACTATATTTGCCGAGTCCCGATTCATGTTGGGCCAATAGAAACCCGCTCGGACTGCTTTATGTGCCAGCATTCTGGCTCCAAAATGGCTTCCGCAGATCCCTTCATGGATTTCCCTAAGGATATAATCTCCTTCTTCCTTCGAAACACATTTTAAGAGTGGCAACATGAAACCCCTTTTGTAGAGGACTCCATTTATCATTGTAAACCTTTCTGCTCTTGCCTTTAATCGGATAGCCAGTTTTTTATCTGAAGGAAGTACCCCTTTTCCCAGGTATTCCATGATTTCCAGTTGCCAATCGGGTATGGTCTCGGCTGTCGAGACCGACACCGTCTCGGTAACGGATGATTGTGGAAGAATTTGGATAGGAGTTTTGACTTCCCTTTCTTCGTTAGCTGTTGAGGCTATTCGGGCCAATTGATCTGCTCTCTCATTTTCCGGCCTCGGAACCTTCACAATGCTGAATTTATTGAATAGACTTCGCAGGTCTTGTACTTTAGATAAGTATAACTTCATCTTGTCTCCCTTGGCTTCAAATTCACCTTGGATGTGCCCTACGACGACCTGGGAATCACTCCGTATTTCCACAAATTTGGCTCCCATTTCGAGAGCTAGACCGAGTCCTGCCAAGACTGCCTCGTACTCGGCCTCATTATTTGTTGTTTTAAGCTTCAACTTTACTGAACTACACAATTCTTCCCCATCGGGTGTGATCATTACTACGCCAACTCCACCATGCTTTTTCGTAGATGATCCGTCTACATAAATTACCCAGGTCTTATCACTTGGCCAGCTGGTGACGTCTGGCACACCAGCGAATTCTGCCAGAAAATCAGCCAGTGCCTGGCCCTTGAGAGAATTTCGAGGGAGGAACTCAATGTCGAATTCTCCCAATTCAATAGCCCAATTAGCCAATCTTCCCGATAGATCTAGCTTTCTTAGTACTTTCTTTAAAGGGTATTCAGTTAGTACCCTGATAGTATGAGCTTGGAAGTAGGGTCGGAGCTTCTTAGATGCTATAACCAAGGCAACAGCCAGTTTTTCCATCTGGGGATATCTTTCTTCAGCGCCTCTCAAAGCTCTACTTATGAAGTATACAGGCTTTTGAATTCCTTCTTCTTCTCGGACTAATGCAGCACTGACAGCCGTTTGAGACACGGCTAAGTATAAATATAGTACCTCCCCAGGTATTGTCTGGCTCAACGAAGGCGGGCTCACCAGATACTTTTTTAGCTGTCTGAAGGCTTCTTCACATTCGTCTGTCCATTCAAAGGCCTTTCGCAAGACTTTGAAAAACGGAAGACACTTATCGGTCGATCGTGAAATGAATCGATTTAGTGCTGCTACCCTTCCTGTCAATTGCTGGAGCTGCTTCAAGTTTCTCGGAGATTGCATATCTAGGACAGCTTGTATCTTTTCAGGATTGGCTTCTATTCCTCAGCTGGACACCATGTAACCGAGGAACTTTCCTGATGAAACTCCAAATGCACACTTTGAGGGATTCAACTTCATCCCGTACTTCTTCAAGGTTGCAAACGTCTCTTGCAAGTCGAGTACATGGTCCTGTGGCAGCACACTCTTGACTAGCATGTCATCAACGTATACCTCCATATTGCGTCCGATCTGGTCTCGGAACATCTTGTTTACCAGCCTTTGGTATGTTGCCCCTGCGTTCTTCAAACCGAAGGGCATGACTTTATAACAGTACAGGCCTCGGTCAGTTATGAACGCAGTTTTCTCACGGTCTTCTGGATGCATGTATATCTGGTTGTAACCAGAGAAGGCGTCTATGAAGTTGAGTAATCCTTATCCAGCTGTTGAGTCCACCAATGCATCAATGCGAGGTAACGGAAAGCTGTCTTTTGGGCAAGCTTTATTGAGGTCAGTGAAATCCACGCACATCCTCCACTTCCCATTAGACTTTTTGACCAATACTACATTGGCCAACCAATCGGGATAATATACTTCTTCAATGAAACGAGCTTTGAGAAGCTTCTCCACTTCTTCGGCTATGGCCACATTCCGCTCAGGAGCGAATTTTCTTCTTTTTTTCTTTACCGGCTTCACGCTCGGATCCACATTTAGCTGGTGGAGGATGTCTTCAGGATCAATTCCTGGCATATCTTCATGAGTCCATGCGAAAACTTCTAAATTCCCTTTTAGGAAGGTGATGAGGCCATCTCGGATTTTGGGACTGAGTTGTGTCCCAATCTTCAAAGTCCTATCTTCGCTTACTACCATATCCTTTAGAGGTTCAGCTGGCTCTCCCTTTGGGTCTTTCCTGTTATTACCACCTACTGTACTAATTACAATAGGAGTTGGATCCGAGACCCTCTTGAGAGACGTATTATAACATCTTCTTGCCTAGGTCTGATCCCCCTTTACTTCTCCGACTCCTTCTTCCGTTGGGAACTTCATCATCAGATGGTATGTTGAAGTTACGGCCTTCAACTTATTCAAAGCAGGCCTACCGATAATGGCATTGTAGGCACTTGGTCGGTCAATAACCAAGAAATCTACCATCACGGTTTTCTGCTTAGGTGTTGTCCCTGCCGTTACAGGGAGTGAAATAAGACCAATCGGCTGGACCTGCTCTCCTGCAAATCCAACAAGGGGAGAGCTAAATGGTGTGACCCTATCACGATCGATACCCATTTACTTAAAAACTGGCCAGTACAGTATATCAGCCAAGCTTCCATTGTCCACCAGAATTCTGTGGATCATATGGTTGGCCACTGTTATAGTTACGACTAGCGGATCATCATGGGGCTGCATTACCCCCCTAGCGTCCTCTTCAGAGAAAGAAAGGATCACTGAATCCTTTTTTGCAACTTTGGACGGTCTCTGCACTGTAAAGACTTCCTCGGCCTGTGTCTTCCTAGCATGGGCTTTCCTGGCCGAATTAGACTGTCCTCCACCAGCTATTCCTCCGGCAATAGTATGGATTTCTCCTACTACTCCTTGATCCCGAGGGGGTCTCGGATCTTCTCTAGGACCATCATCCCGATCACGTCTCAGTTCCCGTGCCCCTTCAGCTCGGTTTCCATCTAATAGGAGAGGCTGTTGGTGCACCGCGCCTTAGTTCCTTTCCCCTGCTAGGAATCTTACCAGCCTTCCATTTCTAATGAAAGTTTCAATTCCCTGCCGCAAGGTTATGCAGTCTTCCGTCAAATGTCCGTGATCATTGTGGTACTCGCAGAACTTCGTCCGATCTCGCTTCCTCGGATCACCCCGCAACTTACTTGGCCACCTGAAAGCTGGGTCTCTTCTGATTTCCATAAACACTTCGTTGACCCTGGTATTCAAAGGTGTGAACCTTCGATCTTCACGTCGCCGGGGTTCTGTCTTTGGGACTGATGGTACAGTCTTCTTTACTACTTTCTTCTGAAACCTTTCTTCCTTCGAAGCGGATGCTATAGGTGGCTCCTTTTTGGCGTCCTCCTTCTCCCGGTCTTCTTCCTCTTGATGTTTCGTGAGAGCCTTAATCATTTCCTCCTGATTAATATACTCTTCTGTTTTGGCGATAAACTCGGGAAGAGTTATTTATGTAGAACTTTTTGATACTTCGGCCATTAGAGGCCCGTTTGGCCTGACTCCATGCCATAATGCGGATAATACCGTTTGATCCCCCGGGTTATCCACTAATAATTTTTCTTTATTGAACCTATGCATGAAATCCTTCAGGCTTTCTTCCTTCCCTTGACGTAATGACAGTAAGCAAGCCGAGTGCTTCCTCCTCTTCTTGGTAGCCAGGAATTGGCTTAAAAAGAGACTTCCAAGTTCTTTGAAACTATCTATCGACTTGGCAGGCAATCTGGCAAACCAGTCCTGAGCAACTCCTTCCAAAGTGAGAGGAAAAGTTCTGCATGCTATTTCATCTGGAAACCTATGAAGGGAAAAGTGAACACGGACGCTTTCCATATGTTCAGAAGGGTCGCCACTACCGTTAAACTCCTTGACGCGAGGCATCTTGAAGTTTTCAGGCAAAGGGAAACTTAACACTCGATCAGTGAAAGGCAGGTCGGTGTTATCCATAAGCCCCGAAGCAGGGGTTTTTCCATCCTTTTCAGCCAGCTTGCGACTTAGTTCTTCGTACTTCTTCTTTAAATCTTCCATGTTAGCACTCATCTGGGCCTCATTTCGCCCTTGAAATTGCTCCCTTCGAGGCCTAGTATGCTGAGACCTCTCTGGGTTCTGCTGCTCACGATGCTCCTAATTCTGGACAGTAGTATGATGGCTAGCTTGGACTGAACTTGCTTCCTCATCGCGATGGGAACCTGCAGTTCGCTTCCCATCACGAATCTCCCTTCGTCTTTCCCTCTCACGCCGTTCTTCACGCCTTCGTGCTCGCTCTTGATCCCTCTGGCTATTACGGCCCTCAGCAGCTGTGACCCTTACAGCCAGGTCTTCATTCTGCTTTTTCAGAACCTTCATGGATTCAGACATCTGCTTCACGAATTCGGCTAGATCGGATGGTGGTGGTACGTTGGAGGCTGCAGCAGTGGAACGGGTAGTCACCATTTTAGATTAGTAGAGAATTGATGAAAATCGAAGTTCCCACAGACGGCGCCAAACTATTGATGCACAGTTTTCCAAAAGATGACGTGGCACGCTTGCCGAGCTTGAGTTGGACCAACACCCGAACAATTTGACTGCACAACAAAGAAGAAAGAAGGATCGAAGTGACCGGGGGTGAGCCGACATGAGCACTCCGATGCCTAAGTCAGAATGGGAAAGGATACTAGTAACAACTATAGAGCTCAAATTATGAGAGTTGTGACTACCTTTGTTTTAATAATAGGACTTGTATTTATAGGCAGGGAGAGGATTTAATTTCCCGTGTATTCAGGAATCTTATCCCTTGATATCAGCTGAACAAACATTTGAATGAGAGATCATGTTTGTTAGTTGTTTCGTGGCTTTAGTGTCTCGTGATCAGGGGATCAGAGTCATAGCTTACAGGCTGTGCTAGGTTAGCGCATCCGAGCGGAATTCGGTTACCCTTGTGATCCCAGATCTCATCTGGCGTATCTTTACTGATGTATATAGAAGATTCGGATTATAAATAGATACGATACCTTAATAAATAACGAAACCACTTATTTGTTAACAGCAGTATCTTTTAGGATATCGGAGCTATTTCCTTCACCGAGACCTCTATGTCCTGAGTTAGTCTCGGACTTTACGGTCTCGGCATATGAGTCTCGGATTTTGATAGTCTCGGATCACTAGGTCTCGGACAGGAGTCTCGGGCTTTATCAAATTGGGCCTAAAGACTGTTGAAAATTTAAGTGGGCTGACCCATGACCCAACAGTATGTAAGTTTTAGTTGCTAGAATCAAGACGTAATCAAGGGAAATTAAATTATTGGAGGGTCTAACTATTGATGGGCTTCCAATACCCACCCACCAAATAGCTCAAAAGGTCCGACGACCCACAACTCAAACAACTAGCAAAGATCCGAATGCATCATTTTTAAGATAGAACGTCCAATAACTAACAAGAAATGATAGGGATACCAAATCTTTTATTCATTGGAAAGAATCAACACAATTAATCAAGTGAAACACTACGGATACTAATAAATAAGTTACACATCATTTTAGTACATATCACTTAGTAAAAGATTTCGCGTACCCTTAACATTTCTCCTAACTAATTATTCATTCTATCAACTCAACTAATTATAATTTTTACTAGAAGATGTTCAACTGATCTCCAAATAAAAATTTGGGAAAAGTGCACATACCTCTTTCAAACTACCACCCAATTGACAATGTTTCCTCAAACTACTAAAAATTGTCAATGTTCCCCTAATGATGAAATTACCCTTAGTAAAATAAAAACAAAAATACTAAAACTTCTAAAAAAAACTTAAAACTAAAATTAAAAAAAATATATTCTAAAGGGTGGCAAATTTTAAATTAAAAAAAAAAATTCTTTTTATAAGAAAAAAATTAATTAATATTTTTTTTTTAAATTGAAATTTTTTGTTTTGTTTTATAAATAAAAATTTCTGTTTTAAAAAATTTTTAAATAAAAAAAAAATTTCCGTTTTAAAAATAAAATTGTTTTTTTTTTTTAAAATTTATTTTATTTTTTTTAATTTATAGGAGTATTTTTGTCTTATTGAGAAATATATAGGAACATTTTTATCTTTTTGCTAGTGTTAGGGGAGACATTGACAATATTTTGATAGTTTGAAAAGAACATTATCAATTTATTAGTAGTTTGAGGGAACATGTGAACTTTACCTTAAAAATTAATTGATGTGATAAAAAGATGAAAATAGTTTTGAATTTTTGGAACATTTTTATCTTTTTGCTAGTGTTAGGGGAGACATTGACAATATTTTGATAGTTTGAAAATAACATTATCAATTTATTAGTAGTTTGAGGGAACATGTGAACTTTACCTTAAAAATTAATTGATGTGATAAAAAGATGAAAATAGTTTTGAATTTTTTTAAAAGTAAAGATAATTATTTGGTAATGTGAAAAAGAGTTTGATTTTTAAAAATAAAAAAGGCACTCGAAAGTTGACAAAAAGGGAGGTAATCTGTCAGACAGCTGTACGACCATCCCAGCCTAGTAATGGCTGAGAACGATCCTCTACTGCATCAATGGCCCGAGGACCATGACGCTGTCAATCACGCTCTGATCGCACAGCCATGGTTCATCAACCAGATTTAGGTTCCTGTCTCCTTAGAACTCAAGGATACAGAGGTACGAGCCTATAGAACAGATCCTGTTCAAGTAAGGTCGTACCCAACTAAGCAGAAATCGCACCATATAAATAGCTTTTCTATTTCATAACTATTCGATGTGGGACGCGTGCGCTTCATTACTTAATTTACTTTTGTCATCTAGGACCCTAGGTTACTGTAAAGCTCTATGCGTGCATCGCCGATACTACTATAAAAGGACTTTATGCATCTCAAGGGATGGGGCTTCTCTGTAGCTTTGGAAAAATAGTAAGGAATAAATAATTAAGAGAGGTTAGCATACTAATTAAATATATCATTTTTTTATTAGTTTAATCTTTTGAAACAAGCAAGGATTTAACATTATATTAAAACCGAAGTTCTCAAATGTGTTAACCTTCACTTATTAAGAAAAAAAGTTTAAACCTATACGTGAGTGAGAGTGTTGAAATATTAATTAAATAAATAAATTTAAGTGATGATTTATATACATGTCCAAGATGTAATGCTTGACCAATGGTTACATGTCTTTTGCGAACAAGACAAAAAACGCAAATTGAGAATATCACATTAACAATTGAAGACGTGTGACATCCTAGATTGCGTCTTGTATATATAATCCTAAGCTGAATCAACAATTAGTATATTTGTGACTTGTGAGCGGCCAATGCAACATTAATGTATAATCTAAGTACTTCTTTCTTCCGTTACAACTAACGAAGGCTTTGATAAATAGATTCCAACAAAATGCCTTTTACTTTCTCCAAATGATTTTGTGTTGTAGGATGTTTCTAAACGTCAATTTTCGTAGATCTTAAATCTAGAAAATAAAAAGAAGAGTGGAATAAATCGAGGGCTGTTATTACTTGTAAATGACCACCGCCTCGGCTCCTCCTACAGGTCTTTTTTTTTTTTTTTTTTTTTTTTTTTTTTTTTTTAAATGTATAAATATTAATTTAATAAATTGAGTTAGAAGAAAACTTTATTCACCACTTCTGGGTTGTGTAACTTTTGGCAAAGATTATGATGTATTTGTTCAAATTAAGTTGGAACATATACTTTAAGGAATTTTATTTTTCTTGACAAGTAAAAACCAAAAAAGAAAATCTAAAAACGCTAACCTTTGATATAAATAAAGGTCTTCTATTGAAAAACTAGAAACCCTAAACCCTGCTCAATTTTCTATAATTTTTATTATTTTTTTAAAAAGCTCATATTATTAAATATAATGATTTTTGGGTTGGGAGACACTATGCCTAAAATTTATTTCACCGTTTGTTTTTATTATTGATTTTTGTTAAGATTGATTGGATTATCTATTTTTATTATTGAATATCAAACAAGTGATAGGCGATCGCTACTAGGATAAAACCCAAAAGAATTATGAGATGCAACCCATTTTGCTTGTGAGAATTCACAGTCATCCTCATTTGCTTCAGGAGAGAATGCACATTAACTTGTGCGGAATTATGCACCATTGGTAAATTTTAAAAGTTATTTTGTAGAATAATACGGAAGCATTTAAAACTTGTCATACTTTCAGCTGTCATCATTTTTAAAGTGATATAAGAAAAATACAAAAGTAATTTCCAAAATTATTCGTCACTACTAGATCAAATTCGGTGGCCAGCTCGAGATCAATTGATAAACATTTTGATTGACGAAAAGAATTTGGATGCATACTCACATAATTGTGCTGGATGGGTGGGGAATTGTGCAAATTATGAGACCGACCAAATCAACCCAAAACAAAATATACCACATTTTTAACACATACAACCATCAAACCAAAGACAAAAGTAGGGCTTAACTAAAGGGGATTGCCTGATCCATCTAGCAATCTTATGGAGGCTACCACCAAATGATCCTTTTTTTTTTAAAAAAATACTTCCCAGTTTTTTATTTATTTAAAAACACTTCTCAATTTACCAAATAATTTTTATTTTGTGGACTTTACAAATCTTTTTCAATTATAGTTAGGGGTATTACACTAGCTGATTATGAATTTGGCTTAGCTCGGTTCGGTTAAACTCAATTCAGTCTTAGTTTAAATAATAAAAGAATTATTTGTAAACACAAAAATTTGCTCAAAATATTAAACAATACATATTTATATAAACTTGGCTTAAATAATGCTCGCGACCACGACTCATATAAGTTTGACTCGACTCATTTGACTTCAATCCTCAGTTCTCGTGTGTATGCATGCGTGAAATATGTGTATGTGAAATATTCTTAAATAAGGGAAAGGCCACCTTACACTCGTACCTAAACAGGATATACATACCGTTATGACCGAAGGCGAATAGGATGAAGAAATCCACAAACCTGGATAGCAATACGTAACCAAACGGATGGAAAAACCTACTATGCGGTCGAGCTGCAAAACCCAACTTTCGCAGCCCCCAATCAACTACTGCCACCTAAGCTAAGTGCACAAACATAACTTACAACCAAATACACCGGATGAAAGAAAAGAGAAAGAAAGAAAAGAGAGAAAGAAGGAGAAAGAAGAAATGGTGGGGGTCTAGCAGAGAAAGAAGAAATGGCCGGTTGGGTTGTTGAAGTACCGGTTGGGTTATGCCGGTCCGGTTGCGTTTTCCGGTTGCTTCATTTTTTCGTTTTTTTTTTTTTTTTTTTTTTTTTTTTGGGGTTTCTGTTGGTTCGGCTGATTGGGGTTTTGAGTTTGGGAAGAAGAGGGGATTTGGATTTGGAGTTTGGGTTTTATTTTTTCTGGTTTGGCTGATTGGGGATGCTGGTTTTGTTTTTCTGGTTTTTTCTAGATGAAGAAAAGATGAAGAAGAACAGAAGAAAAGAGGGTTTGGGAGAAAGAAAGAAGAAACGGCCGGTGATACTGGGTTTGGGGTGGGTCAAACTGGTTTGAGGCGAGACCCACAGCGTCGAGGGAAAGTCTTGGGATTTTCTCTTTCTTTGCACCTTCTTCTTCATCATATTCTTCTTATATATTCTCTGCTTGTTATTGTATCTTATATTGTCTTCGATTAGTTAAATCAAGTTCTAGTCAGAGCTTTGGACCCAGGAAAATGAAGGTGAAGTTTCCCCTCCATGCTAAAATATAGTCTTAGTCTAATTTCTTATTGAACTATGAATCTTGCTATCCTTGAATTCTTTAATTTTTTCAATGCTCCTTGATGGGTTTATGGATTTTTATTTTATTTTATCTCTTCTGGGTTGTTTTCAAATTTTGATAACATAAATTTGCATGGCACTTATTTGCAGATTTTTTTTTTTAGAATTTTTTTTTTTTTTTTTTTTTTTTTTTTTTCAGAATTTTTTTTTTTTTTATTTTATTTTATTTTATTTTTTTTATGAGCTTTGCTATTGTTATTTCAGAATTATTTGTTTTCTTTAATCATTTCTTTCACTGCTCTTTCTCATGGCTCTGCAAATTAGCCCTTCAATGAAGTCCTCTGAAACTAAGTTCTTTATTTTTGTTGCAGAGAAGAGGAATTTGGAGTATTTCAGAGAGAAGAGGAAGAGAAGAGGAGCCTTTTAGAAAGAAGAAGAAGAAGAAGAGAAATCGAAACCCATCCGATTTACTAAAGAGAAGAGGAATTTATTAGGTGTTTTAGTTTTATTGTGTACTTGTGTAATAAGGTGACGTGTCACTCAACTATTGGATGCTGCAAAGGGCATTGTTTGCAGATGGACCGCATAGCAGGGGCACTCCAACCGGATTTTTTCTTCAGCAAAAGAACTCACGTGCGTCCTCTTCCGCAATCAAAGAAAGGATTCGATCGTACAGGCGAGCCTTCACTACGCCACGCTCCCTGCCACGGCAAGGCTAGATCATTGCCCACTGCACGGCGTTATTCACATTCAGATCGCCCGCGTTTGAGCCTCCGCGAGCAGCCCACCACTTCGCACCGCTACCACCGTTCGGTGCCGTGGACATCTCCACGGTACACGAACAACCAGATTATTGTCTAATAATGTAGATATTGCAATATTGTGCAATTATTACGGAATTTTACGTTTGTGTGAAATTAATGGGGAATATTTGGGAATCGTATAATTATTTAGTCAAATCTTTTGGGATGGAGGGTATGCTATAACTAGTGGCAAGAAAATGCTTTGGCAAATTGGGCCCTCGCATTGTTGTCGTCAGGGGTGATCCAAAGAGAAAAGTGAGCTCTTAGGTTATTATGAATCTAGCTGATCATTTTGATCTTAAGCCGAGTTGTTTGTTAGTGTGTGAATCGGCATCTATCTTTTGAGTAGTTTTGCCTTGTTCATTATCTCCTGGGTCTGGCTTTAAATTGGCTTATATATTGGTGTCATTTTATTTTTTATTTTAAATTTTTTGAATAGCTGAGAAGTTGTGAACTGAAGATGGTGAAGTTGACGATGATTGCTCGCGTTACTGATGGTCTTCCACTGGCAGAGGGGCTTGATGATGGCCACGATTCAAACGATGCTGAATTCTACAAACAGCAAGTCAAGGCGTTGTTTAAAAACCTCTCAGGGGGCGAGAATGAGGCTTCAAGGATGTCAATTGAAATTGGCCCTTATATTTTCTAGTATCCTTGTGAGTTTGTTTATGAATGTTGCCATGCCATTACGTTTTAATTCCTCTGTTCATGTATTACTTTTGAGAAAAATAGTTTTCCAGTATTGTTCCTGGTATGGTTTGGATATATGCAATCTCTTTGTCAAACTTAACTCGACTAAGCCTCAATCCCAATTAAATTGGGGGTGGGGTTCAAACACAATGTGAATTATGTAGACTTAATGAGACTTGTAGATGAGGGTGTGTAGGGTTGTAATTGAGCCGAATATTGAATGTTCAAGTTTGATTTTAATTTTGTTTTGAACATGAGTCTAGCTCGAGCTAATTATCGAGCTAGATAATCTATTAAAACTCGGTACTGGTTCATTTACTTTTTAATTCTTGTGTAAATTCATAGTTAATTAATTATTGTTAAGATTTTATCATTTGAGTTAATTAGACAAATGAACTCAAATCTTAAACAATCCAATCTCGATTCTATATGTATGTTTTATAGTATATATATATGAATTTATTATACGCACATAATTACACTTATCTACATATAAACACACATATATCTATATCAAGACTCACAATCATCATAATTTAAGCTATATCTATTATATTAGGAAGATAATTCCTTTTATCTTTTTAAATACTTAAGATGTTCACATTACATAGTTAAATAATACTATAAAAATAATAAAAAGGAATTTATGTGAGTTATATGAGCTTATATAAGTTGAACAGAGTTTATATGAGTTTGGCTTGTTTAAAAATGAGCCTAAATTTATGTTCAAGCTTGTTTCGTTGAATAAATGAACCGAACTCGAGTTGAGTTTATATGAGTCGAGCTCGAGCTGTTTGCAAACAACTCTGTTCATTTACAACCCTAAGTTTGTGATATTAAGTTCCCTGGGCTAAGTTGTTCAGTTCAAATGATTCTGCCCTATTTGACATATCTGAGATATGATGGGTGTGGCAGCTTTGGGTAGAACTTATGCTGTCTTTTCTAACATGTCCTGACACTGAAGTATCATAGTTGTAAAAACTTTTAGTTTGTGGAAGAGGCTCAGTTATAGTTCGTTACTCTTTACATCAGTCAAGACATTATATCATCTTTTTATATGATTGTAACACTTTAGTCTTACATTAGGAAGATTATTAGCTCACATAGAGTGTGTGGAATATAAAGGAGTTCATGTATGCTAAGTCTTACATTGCTTCCTTACTAGGTGAGACTGAACTTCATAAGGGATTTTAGAAAACTCCAATTGCAACTTGATTAGTCCTTTTAGAACGAGAGCGTAGATGTCGCTAGCGTTTTCCTTGGGTTGTTAGAGTGATCCACTAAAATAATAATTTTTTATGAATGCTAGAATTATTTTAAGGTTACCTTGACATAAGTTCTTAGTTACATAATTGAAGGACGCGTTTGCTACTTGACAATGTGTGACCGTGCTTATCCTAAGAAACTTGCCTTTCAATACCTTGAAGACCTCAAGAATGAATTTCAGCGCGTTAATGGGTCTCAAATTGAAACTGCTGCCAGACCTTATGCCTTCATTAAATTTGGTGGGCCTCACTTTTCCTACATGGTCCTTTTATGTGCTTCATATTCTTACAGCATTGTTTTTGGTGCTTCTTCTGATGGGTTTGAGTTTTCCATTTCTTTTTATGTTTAAAAGACACATTCATACAGAAAACGAAGAAACTATATCAGGACACTCGTACTCAGCGGAATATTTCAAAGTTGAATAATGAACTCTATGAAGTCCACCAAATAATGACTCGCAATGTTCAGGAAGTTCTTGGTGTTGGTGAAAAGTTGGATCGTAAGATATTCCTTTTTTTTAAAAAAATAAATACTGAGATTTAGTTATATTGTTTTGTTCTTATATTTTTTTAAAGCTACCAACATAATGGAAATCTTCAAGCTAAGGCACTGTTAAATTCAGTAATTCATGTCTCTAGGATCAACATTTAATTAACGGGCCTGCAAAGAATATATAATTCAATGTCTTGGAGTGCACTACAAAAAAAGGATTTTTTATTGACATAGGTTTACTGACGTGTCAGGCTGTCTGACACGTCAGTAAACCCTCATGACGGGGCAATCCTGACGTGTTTCAGTCGTGAAGAATGTGGGTGTCAGAAATTGGCAATTTTTGACGTGCCAAATTTGACACGTCAGAAATTCCTGACGTGCCAAATATAGCACGTCAGAAATTCCTGACGTGCTAAATCCAACACGTCAAGAAAATTTTCTGACGTGTCAAATTCTGACACGTCAAAAAATTTTCTGACGTGTCAAATTTGATACGTCAGTAAATTTTTTTAATTAAAAAAAAAATCCAGAAAAAAATTAAAAAAAGAAAAATTAATTTTTTTAATAATTTAAATTTCCTGACGTGCCAAAATTGACACGTCAGGAAATTAAAAAATTAAATATAAAATTAATTTTTTTTTTCTGGATTCTTTTTTTTTTTTCAATTAAAAATTTTATTAATTTAAATTATTTTGTATTTTGTAATTTATCATAGAAACGGTGCAGAGAAAATTTCTCTGCACCACTTGGTACCACTCAAGTGGTGCAGATCTGCACCACTTGAGAAACGGTGCAGATCTGCACCACTTGAGAAATTAATTTCTCTGCACTGTGGGCTTTTTTCTTTTCTCAATTTTTTCTTTCTCTCTCTTCTTTTCTCCGGCCAGGTCTGACTTTTCTCCATCTTCTCTTCTCTTCTCTTCTCTTTTTTTTTTTTTTTTCTTCTGCTTCTCTCCTCGATCCCTTTCTTTCTCTGCTTCATTGAACTCTAGATCTTCTCCTTTTTCTTTTTTTCTTCTGCTTGGATCTCTTCTTCTTCTTCTGTGTTTTTTCCATCTGCCGTGGAGAGAGGAGATAGAGAGAGTGTAGGGAAAATGAATGAGGAGGGAAGAATAAAAAGAGAAAAAAAGTTGGAGGGAAAATAAGAAGAGAGAAAAATTTCAAAAAAAAGGGCGGATTTTTTTTATTTTTTATTTTTTCCTGACGCGTCAAAGTGGCGCGTCAGAAAATGGAGACCATTTCCTGACGTGCCTATGTGGCACGTCAGGAATATATTAATATCTATATTTATATATATGTTTATATAGTATTAATTATATATATTAATACTAATATAATTAATATTTTTCTGTTTTGTATGTATATATATACATGTTTATATGTTTATAATTAATATAGCATTAATTATATTAATACTAATATAATTTATGTTTTCCTCTTTTGTATTTCATTTGAGTTCTCATGTATTTGGTTTTATTTTATGTACGTGAATAGTGCAGTTAATCTTACAAACAACAATTTCATTTTAACGTGCATGGCTCAAACCTAAATGATATATAGCGTGCATGATATATATATATATATATATATATATATATATATATATATATATATATATGTGTGTGTGTGTGTGTGTGTGTGTTTGTCAAAACTTTAATTAATATCATCTATCACCAATATTGTTACTTTAATTATTTTAATTAATGAAATACCAAATTTAGTATCTCATAATTAAATGAACGAGATCGAGAAAAATGCATGTTATATATATATATATATATATATATATATATCATTTAGTCTAATTTGAACCATGCATGCACGTTAAATAGCCATGTTATATATATATATCCTTTTGCATGGTTTTGCTATATATATATATACGGTATCTCGAGTAAAACATGTCTAACCGTTGGGATTTTTTTTTTTTTTTTTTTTTTTTTAGTTTTGAATGTTCAAATGGCATGGGTTACGGTATGTGTTATAAAAGAAAAGTATATATTAAAGTACTGGCCGGTGTTTGTTTTCTAAAAATTAATTTTATTGAATGTTAATTGGAATTCCTATTATCTATATATATATATATATATATATTATATTTACTGACGTGTAACACGTCAAGAAATTTCTTGACGTGTCAAATAGACACGTCAAGAAATATTGACGTGTCAATTTGACACGTCAATATTTTTTGACGTGTCACTTTGACACGTCAAGAAATGTTGACGTGTTACTTTGACACGTCAATATTTCTTGACGTGTCAAACTGACACGTCAAGAATTGCTGACGTGTCAAAGTGACACGTCAATATTTCTTGACGTGTCATATACTGACACGTCAGTAAATAATCAACCAATTATTTATTAATTTTAAAATGATGTCAGATTAAATTTGGTTCCAATTTACTGACGTGCCAAAGTGACACGTCAGGAAATACTGACGTGTTGTTTTCAACACGTCAGTAAATGTTGACGTGTAACTTTTAACACGTCAGTAAATTATTTGTTGACGTGCTACTTTTAACACGTCAGCATTTACTGACGTGCCAAAAAATATTACTGTTTGACACGTGAAGAAATGGCCTTTTTTTTGTAGTGAGTGCCTGTATCTGTGTGCTTGGAAACCATGGATGTTGCTTTGTTTATAGGTGTTTGTAATTAGTCATGTAACAAGATAATATTACAAAAAGATTCACCATGGTCAACATAATGGTAGAGTGCAATAGATATTTATCCACATGTAAATGGATCTCATTTGTTATATATATTAGAGTCCTCATGTTGTGGTGTGAGGAGTGTTGAAAGCATAGTCAGACTTGCTTTAGAATTCTGGTAAGGCTGGTCTGGGGTTTATGAGCTGTGATCAATATTTTTTTGTTTGCTACTGTCTCCTACTGAATGTGAACTTATGTTTGTGACATCAAATTATATGGTGTCAACACAAAATTGTAGTTGCTTTTTTTATTTTTTATTTTTTTATTTTTTTATAGATGCCACACATTTCTGTTTCTCTAGATTTTTACTTTGTAATGTTCCTTCATTTTTGATAGATGCCTTTATTTTTTTCCTTCATAAAATATGTGTAGTGCATATTACAGGTCATTTAATCTCTTTCAAATTTTTATTTTGCAGAGGTCAGTGAAATGTCAAGTCGATTAACATCAGAGGCCTTGTTTGGTAATGGGGATGGGGTTGGCCCAAATACTGTTCATCACCATTTCCCAAAAAAATCAACATCAAAACATTCTAACTTTTTTCACTTTTAATATCAAATCATTCACTTTTTATTATTATTCAAATAAAAAAATCACTACAAAACAAAACTTTTTCACTTTTCCATACCACTTTTTCATTTTTTTTATACCAAACATTCTTACTTTTTTTCACATCAATCTACATCAACTACAGTGTTTAGGCCATCCCATTTGCCAAACACCCCCAGAATCTCGTATATATGCTGATAAGGCAAGAGACTTAAATCGACAGGTTAGTTTCATCTGATTAATGCATGAAATGCATGAGAATTATCCAGCTAAACTCTTTGCTATGTGGAGTCCTTGTGAGCATACTTGAGTGTATGACTGAAGTTGCAATCTGTTTGGCGCACAGACACACCTGTGAAGCCACATTTGTGTTGCTTACGAAACTTTTTTCTAAAAGAAAACTTCTTACGTAATTGGATTTTCCCATTTATGATACTCCACAGCATGCGATTTTGCAACACAACTTTACCCCAACTCTTTGAGCTGTTTTTCATGCATCTCTCTCTCTCTCTCTCTCTCTCTATATATATATATATATCCTCCAAATAGATATTGTGAGGACTCCCACTAGGGTATGGACTTTGCTTAGTGGTTTCATTGGCACTGGTTGGTTATTTGTGCCTTCAGCTTCATTGAGTCATTGTGCCTTATTTAGATGTGAATATAAAGATAAGATCCCAAGGGGTTGGCTCAAGTGGTGGAGGCCTTGGTCTTGAGGTATCATTCTTTTAAGGTCTAAGGTTCAACACCTCATGGGTACAAACAATCCCTTGAGGCCACACCCTCTAGTGAAAAGCTATCGATTTAACTAGTTCTGTGTAGAGAAACTTCTGAGAGTGCGGTGCACGGGACAAGGGTTTACTCTGTAGGAATAGGTCCGAAAAGCCCTGCCTTAGAGAGGTTCCCCGGCATCAAAAAAATAAAATAAAATAAAAATAAAGATAAGATCATTGTTAAGTTTTTTTTAGATGAGACATATACTTGACACCTTTCCAAATAAAGATTTCTGATGATAGAAGGGACTCTCTGGCTATCCAGCCATCTATGACACTAAATTTACACAAGTATATGCATAATCATTAAGTAATTTCCATTTGACTTATCAGTTGTCTTTACTACAGAAATTTTCTTTATGATTTTGTCAAGTCATGACATTTTCTTTATTAGCGTCCTTTTCGGCTGCCAAGTGTTTTTATAAGATTGAATTGTCGCTCTCATCTATCTTATTTGTTAAAATAACTAAAGAAGACTAGAGAATATAGGGAGAAACTGAATATTGTATTTCTGTGTGTTTAGAATTGTATACAATGAGGCCTATTTATAGTTGAATAAGGTCAGACATAATAGGAAATATAATCACGAAATTAATGTACAGTATTACAGAATAATATCAATATATAATCACTATATATATATATAGCCTTTCAAAGAAAATGAATTATAAAAATTTCGAGGACCACAAGAGAACGTCGGAGGAGCTTGAGTCATTTTTCTTCTATACTCTTTTTC